>NW_017566850.1:376957-479474 GCF_001661335.1 Babjeviella inositovora NRRL Y-12698 | reverse complement strand
ATATTTGTTTTTATATATTCGCATCTATATATTCGTGTTTATTTATATATCCACTTACTTATATATCTACTTATATATCCACTTATATATTTACATACTCATAGTATCTCCACCAATATTACTTCGTTCATCTATATTTATATACCAACCTACCTATCTACTGTAATATACTTTCTTCGCTTTATTTAACCTTGTTAGCCTATATATTCATTCAGTTTAATACACCTTCTGCTGGGTCGTACTGCTGAAGCAAGTGCCTGTATATAGTTTCTACTGCTTACTATGCAACTTACTATGCAGCTTCCTATGCAGCTCCCTACGTGGTCTAATATCAGACCACTGCATCCAGCGTATCTCAACCAATATAGCTCCATCTAAGTTACACACCAAGTATCTATGTGACATACTATGGCAGCTACTGACATCATAGGATGACTCTGAGTTCTTTGCCACCCACCACGTGATCTTAGGAATAAAGGATTATCCGGTATGCTTTGGATATGTTCAAGCTGAACGAAATGCACGGCGACTAAACTCCTGGCACGGGTTGGCAAAGCCCCTCGCAGACTCCATTGCCTACGCTGCGTGCATCACACTAGCCTTGTCTCTCGAAGTGTCTGAGTCATCACCTCAGAATACTCAGGGTGACGCTACGTATGAAAATTATAGAATACGTTCCACATCTACCTAAAATCTATAAAGGCCGAGGAATCTACGCCAAACCGTAGATGTAACACATCAATCCCTCACCACCTTCGCCACTTTCTCATCGCCATGAACAAGCACGAAATTCCTCTTTTCTGCGACATCTTTCCTTTGGAAATTGTTGAAAAGATCGTTTCCTACTTACCACTTCTCGCAGTCGTCGAAGTTATGAAATCAGAGAATGCAAGTCTCGCTTCGGTGGCGCAGAGACGCTACTACTCAAATATTAAATTGGAATTCCTCGATAGACCATATGATGTCATCTATAAAATGGATGATATTCTCAGCATGAAAATTTCTGAGTTTGACGCCTTGCTAAATAGCGATACGGTCGACCAACTTCGCATTGAAAAGCTTTTGATATACGTAGATCTTCTTGAAGATGATTTTACGTTCCTCCACGAAAAAGTGTTCACCAAAGCGTCCATAATTGTCACCGATGTCATCTTACAGTTTTACGGGGATCCGGAGTGGTATCTGGAATTCGACTGGGCCTGTTTGCCATCATCGCCCTTGGTCCTGAAGTGCATCCGAGAAATATCCGTATGGTACCCTTATATTGGTCCGGACGTGCCACCTTTGCCTTCTAACTTACGCAAGCTTCACCTTGAATTCGACTATCAACATGGGGGAAACGATAATGGTATTTCCCCAAGAATTGTTTTTCCGCCAAATCTCCAAGAATTTGTTTCGAAGATCCCTTGGGCATCGATGTCAGCGTACACCAACCTCCCTTCAACCTTGCGGACGTTGGTGCTAGAGTATGTCTCGGGCTTTAATGCCGAGGCCTTCAACGAGTTAAACTTGCCCAATTTGAGAAATTTACGATTGTATAGAATTTCAGGCGTAACGGAATTCAACGAACTATTTGAGTTACCCTCGCTGTTGGAGAGTTTGGAACTTGGGAATCTAAGAATCACTAACTTCGAACGGCGGAAATTACCTCTGGGGTTGCAGAAGCTATCTATCACCCAGTGTCCTTTGAAGAAGTTTCGTGTGGATACATTTCCGGATTCCCTCAAAGAGTTAATCTTATATGATACGGATCTTCCATCATCCGAGATCCACATTATCAAGTTTCCTCCGGGATTGGTTTCCTTACTGGTTACATACTCCCGGTTAACGTCGCTCAATTTCGTCAACTCATTACCGGGGTCTTTAGAAATCCTCAACCTCCGCAAAAATTCTCTTGGTCGATTAAATGAAACAGACGAAGATGCAGACACTGCCAGATCATACCGAATCAAGTTTCCCGAAAATCTCCAGAAGCTTAATCTCGAATATAACGAGCATCTATTTACTCAGTATTCTCCAGGAAACCTTGTCTTCCCTCTGAGCTTGAAAGATTTGAACCTCCATAGAACGAATATGGGTTCAGTCGATGAGCTTGATCTTCCGCCAGGATTGAACTCTTTAGACTTGTGCGGTAATAATTTGGTATCAGTCGACGAGCTCGATCTTCCACCAGGATTGAACTCTTTAGACTTGTGCAGTAATAATCTTGAACTGTTTTCGAAGGAACTACCAGACAGCATTCAATACTTGGGCCTTAGGTCTAACCAATTGAAAGAATTGATAAACTTCCACCTTCCGGTGAATTGTACCAGGCTTGATCTTTCGTCCAATCCTCTCCTGCGGGTCCAATTCTCTAATGCAGATCACCCAGGTTTGAAACTTCAGCATTTTGATTTAAGTAAAGTTGCTATTGCCGCAATCCGTAATATCTCTCCTCTCCCGCAATGCCTCGCTTTCTTGGATATTGGCTCTACAGAGGTAAGCTCCTTATCTGGCATTCAATTTCCTGTGGGGTTGAGCCGACTCGATGCCACCAATAACAAGATAGTTTCTTTGGAAAATGTTGAGTTTCCACCACATTTAGAAGCTTTATGTCTCCTTAAGAATCAAATATCAAGTTTGGCCAATATCTGTTTTCCGGACAGTCTACTTGAGTTGAGGCTTTCTGATAACAAGATTACCTCAATTGATGCCATACAGCTTCCTCCAAAATTGAAGAAATTGTACTTTGAGAGGAATGCTATTAGCACCATCAACGAGTTGCAATTGCCCGAATCGCTTAAAATATTGACTATGGAGGACCAAAAGTGGAATATTTTGCTTAATTGTGTTTCCGCTGATGGAGACTCATCAGAGAGTCTCAATACATCTAGGAAGGAGGGCTTGTCGAGCCTCGCTGGGTTGAGTAACCTTCCGTCAAAATTGTGGTATTTGAATCTAGATAACAACAGTTTGTCTGAGCAGTCCTTCCAACATTTGGAGATCCCGGCTAGCTTGACAATGTTAAGTGTTAGTAATAACGCTTTCGATGATTATTATAAGTGGCTATGGAAAATCAAGCTGGCACACCTGGGAATGCTGGCTAGTTGGTGACCTGGAATACTCTTGGGACAATTCCTCTCTTGGGTGCAGACAATATAATTGGTGGCGATAGTGAGGGATTGGCGAAGGAAGAAGCATTTCTAACATGGGATGTTTAATAAGTAATTTATGGAAATTGGCACATTTATATTGAAGACCATTAGTTCCACATAGGTGTACCAGCTTTACACTCCATTTTCATCCTCATTCATATCCTCCCTGGTTGTACAACAGTATTGAACTGAGTTTACTGAAGAACTGATCGCCTATAGTAAGGGTGCCATTTAACTAGATGGAAGTCAGAGTCTATTGCCCCCTTACCTCCGATAAGCGGACACACTGGCATCGTATCCGCCTCAGTATATAAGGCCACCGACTACCCTTCTCTTGCGTATATCTTACATAGGAAAAGTATTCCCTTCTAGCTAGCTAACAGTATCCACTATTACCTACTAGATATACCACAGTTTACCTATATACCTATATACTATGCAGCTTACTATGTAGATATTACACCTAGTGTTTCTCCACCATTATTGCTTTGTATACCCTTATACTTATCTATCATAATATACCCTCTTGAAACTATCCTCTTCGGTTTATTTGACCTTGTTATCTTGTGTATTCCTTCAGTTTGATGTACCCTCTGCTCGTCATGAAACTGCTGAGGCAGCTGCCTGCATATAACCTCTTTATGTATCTTACTATGCAGCTCACTATGTGGAATACTATGTATCCTACTATGCAGCTCACCATGCAGCTTACTATTTAGCTTACTATGAGAACATTATACCTAATGTATCTCCGCCAATATCGCTTCGTTCATCTATATTTCTACATCATACAATTTATCTACTCTAATATACCTTCTTCAATATATTTATTCTCGTTAACTTATATATTCATTTACTTTGATGGACCTTCTGCCCTGGGTTAAACTGTTGAGGTAAGTGCCTGCATATAACCTCGCTATCTAACCTACCATGTAACTTACTATGCAGCTTACTATGCAGCTTACTATACAGCTTACTATGCAGCTTACTATGCAGCTCACTATCTGACCACTTCCAGTATATCTGCACCAATATTGCTTAGTCCACTAATATCACTACCTTACACGACGCCCTTATTCTAATTCATCATTTCCGTTTTATTCCACCAACCTCACTTATATTTTCATTCACTTCATTCCACCTCAGCCCTGGTGGCACTACTGGCAAAAGTGTCTGTAAATATCTTTTGCAGCCTACTCTATCACTACATCCTGCGAATCTCACTCAACATTTTTCCATACAAGTTACACACCGTATATCTATATGACTCATAATGGAAGCTACTGATATCACAGGTGACCCTGGACTCTTGTGACTTACCATGTGATCCTGGGAATGCATTATCATCCGGTATATTTGGAAACATTCAAGGGATGCGAAACGCATGGGGTGGATAAATCCCTCACACCGACTAAGCCCCTTACACCAATTAGAAAGATTCCTCGCATCAAATTAGCCTCTCGAGACATCTCATGCATGACTTCAGTGTACCCAGAATGACGCTACCTGGTAACATCACGCAATACGTTCCTCGGCCACCCAGATCCTATAAACTTCAGGGTATCTCTACCGCACAGAAACAAGTCAATCCCCCATCTCCTTCAATATCACCTCCTTCACTATCATCTCCTTCTCCAATCCACTACCATGAATCTGCACAAAATTCCCCTTTTCGGTCACACCTTTCTGTTGGAAACCGCTGAGATTGTTTCCCACAGTCGCTGAATTGATGAAATCGGATAATGCCAGTCTTGCTTTGGTGGCGCGGAAACACTACTACTCGAGCATCTAATTGAACTTCGACAAACCGCCACATGAAGATGGGTATTCTTATGTGGATGATGAGTTCCTCTACGTGAAGATTTCAAAGTTTGAAGCGCTAGTAAACAGCGATACATTTAACTAGCTTATCGCTGAGAGGCTTACCGTTGTGGTAAAGATGAATATCGCTGATTTTATATTTTTCCATGAAAAAAGTGTCCTCCTTTGTCACCGATATCATTCTAAAGTTTGACACGGATCGGGAGTGGTATTTGACATTCCACTGGTACTGGTTGCCATCATTACCCTCGGTAAAAGCGTGTATCCGAGAAATATTCGTTCATTACCCTTCTATTGATCAGAAAGTTCCACCTTTGCTCACCAACTTGGGCAAACTTTACCTTGGATACAACTATCAATATGGGTACAATGATAGTGGGATTTTCTCAAGGATTGTTTTTCTGTCGTCTCTCCGAGAATTTGTTTCAAATATTCCCCGGGGATCGATATCTGTATATGCCAACCTCTCTTCAACTTTACAGAAATTAGATCTAGATGGTGTCTTGGAATTTTCTGTCGAGACCTTCAATGCATTAAACTTGCCCAATTTGAAAGATTTAGTGTTGACAAACATCTCTGACATGACGAAGATCAACGAACTGTTTGGGGCTACCCTTACTGTTGAAGAATTTAGAACTTGTGGAATTAAGAATTACTATTTTCGAACTACGAGAATTGCCTCTGGGGTTGCAGAAGCAATCTATCACCCAGTGTCCTTTGAAGAAGTTTCTTGTGGATGCATTTTCGGGTTTCCTTATAGAGTTAATCTTATACGATGCGGATCTTCCATCATCTGAGATCTACATTATCAAGTTTCTTCCGGAATTGGTTTCCATACTGGTTATATACTCCCGCTTAACTTTGCTAGATTTTATCAGCTCATTACCGGGGTCTTTAGAAATCCTAAACCTCTCTGATAATTCTTTCGGTCGATTAAATGAAACAGATGAAGATGCAGACATTGTCAGATTATACCGAATCAAGTTCCCCGAGAATCTTCAAAAACTCGAGCTCAGATGTAACGAGTATCTATTTACCCATTACTCTCCTGGAAACCTTGTCTTCCCTTCAAGCTTAAAGGCTTTGAACTTCCATGGAACGAATATGGAATCAGTTGAAAGGTCCGATCTCCCACCATCATTGAACCATTTAAACTTGGGCCTCAATCGTTTAGCCTCAGTCGAGAAACTCGATCTCCCACCAGGTTTAAAGCATCTAAACTTAGGATACAATAACCTTGAACTACTTTCAAGAAAGCTACCGGAAAATATTCAATCTTTGAGCCTTAACAGTAACAAATTTAGAGCATTAGAGAATGTTGAGTTTCCAACACATTTAGGAGAGATAGATCTCCTGATGCTTCCACACAGGGAGATTTGTCAGAGGGCTGCAATGAACCTGAGAAGAGTTTATCAAGTCTTGTTGGGTTAACTAAACTTCCATCAAAATTGTGGTATATAAATTTAGCGAACAACAGCTTGTCTGAGCAGGCTGTCAGACACTTGAAGTTCTTAGCCAGCCAAGTAAAATTACTCATCAGAGATAACGCGCTCGAAGGATATCAATTGAAAAGAGAGATCAAGCAGACCCACCCAGGGATACAATTTATTTTCAAAATTGGAATTATCTTAGGATATATCCCTTCGTTCGGGCGCTCACCATGATTTAATTGGTATCGATAGTGAGGAATTGGCGTAAGAAGTATTTTCAGTATGGGAAGTATAATGAGAGGTTATCTCATAATCTATTTATTTATATTGAAGTCCTTTTATTTCCTACCAAGGTGTTAGGTTAATCAACAGATGTTTGTAGTCTGACGTAGTCATCATTTTACCATGTGAAACCCAAATATGCTCCACTGTTTGGACCCCATACGTGATATTGCTTGATCATGGCCTCTCCATACCCCTATAATTATCTAACCGGGGAAAAGGTTCCTTTTGGTCAATCGAGGGCTTCATTGTGTTTCATTTTTTTATAAGTTTTAGTCAAAACGTGATAAGCGGAAGATGTTGTAGAGAGTCTGGGAATACAGGCTTTGCGAACAGTCTTTGCGAACACGCTATTACAAGTGTTTATACTAGGACGAGACAACGAGTCTTGATAATAGTCTTTCAATATTTCAAAAATTAAAGGTATCATATTTTACAATGTAGAAGGTAATTGCACAGGTATAGATAGGAGAAACAAGTTGGCACTTTTAGCACAGATTCACCCAGGTAGTAAGCGTGACGTATGTTGTAGATAAGGAATAGCTTGGGACTTCAGATGGGGAGCTTGAAGCAGCAGATGCCGGAGCAGAAGAGCTTGGGGCTGAAGAGCTTGGGGCAATGGAAGAGCTTGAAGAGCTTGAAGAACTTGAAACAACGGAAGAACTTGAAACAACGGAAGAGCTCGAAGAGCTCGAAGAGCTTGAAGCAACGGAAGAACTCGAAAAACTTAAAGCAACGGAAGAGCTTGAAGAGCTTGGAGCGACTGAAGAGCTTGAAGAGCTTGGAGCGACGGAAGAGCTCGAAGAGCTTGAAGCAACAGAAGAGCTCGAGGAGCTTGGAGCGACGGAAGAGCTAGAAGCAACAGAGGAATAACTCGAGGAAGAACTCGAGGAAGAGCTCGAGGAAGAACTTGAGGAAGAACTTGAGGAAGAACTTGGACACAGAGTAACAGCGGAAATCAACGAGCTAGAAACAGTACCAACTAACGCAGACTGAGTGTATGTTTGGGTTGTGGTACTAGTAAGAGTAGAGTAGAAGGTACCATAAAATGGAATGAAAAAGATGGTAGTCGTTGCCGATGTCCACGTGCTGGTCAGAGTGACAGGGTAGGTACTCGTCAGGAAAATCGTGGTAGTATAAGTGTAAGCAGAATTAAGAACCTTATCAACTACCGTACACCCGTTGGACTCAACGGAAGTGAGAGTAAGCGTAATGACACTAGGAGGAGGCGTGGCATTTGTACATTCGTCCCAAGTCAAACAGGTACTGAGCGATGGATAACCCAAAGCGATGCAGCTCGAGGTAATGTCACCGATGACACAATTCAAGTCATTAGCCGGGTTGAGCCAGAAATCGGAGGAACCCAAAATAACGGTGGTAGGATTTGGACCACCAGTAAAGCCCGTGGTGTAGCCAATAATGGAATCAAAACAGTTGAGCCCATCAAGAAGATCAACCCCGAGAGCAATTGGATAGGTGACAGAGTCATTGTAAGAAAGGATAAAGCCACCCTGGGTAGGGTTAACAACCACATTAACCGTGGTGAGTAATGAAACAGCAGAAGTCAATGTACTGATGTCAAAGCCAGTGGCCTCCAACGGATCATCAAAGGTGAAGAACCACTGTACAACGTACGTGTACGTTCTCACTCCGGTTCCTAAGATGGCAATGTCGGTGGTCGACTGGGCATAGAATTCGGCGGTAGCCAGCCAGGCAAGCAGACCCAGGCCACCAGACGTAACATAGGAAGAGGAATCACAGAGGTTGGATGGGGTTGGGTTGGTGAGACTGGTGCCAACAGTGGTGATGTTGATGACGGCCATGGCCACCTGGAACAAGAAGGGAACCAAAAGCAACGGAGAGAATCTCATGATGGTATTAGTGATATTTGAAATAAGTATCTAAACCGACGGGGGTCAATGCTTGTCTTATATAGTGTCCGATTTAAATCCCGAGAAGGGGATTTAAGGCCACCAATTATTCTAAACCCAGATTTAACCTGTGGAAATGCAGCCTAACTCCATACAGTGATATCAGAAGGGTATGGGCCACAAGCAACAAGGTATACAAGATTAGCTGTAAACCAGTATATCAGCTAATCCCTGTTCGGCATACGAAACGCATCTTGTGAAAAGTCTAGAAGCATAGGAATAAGCTTTGAATGTTGTTGATTTCAAAGGATATGTTTCCGGTTTAGATGTCAGCGGTTCCAATTTCCAACAACTACGGGAATTACAAGTAGGTCTTATCCTTATTTATACTTCATAGAGTAACACAACTTGTCAAGATCGATAGTACTTATCATGGTATAGCCTCAACAGGAATAGCCGACGAGATGAAGATGCATAGAAAATGAAGCTGTGGGTTTTGTGCAGATGCAGCGATGCTGCATCTTTTTATGCATGTCTAAATTATGCGAGATGAATTAGCGGTCCTTCTGCTGGATGATATTCATAGGATAGTTCGCGAGATAGAGATGCATTGAAAATCTAGTTGTGGATCCTGTGCAGATGCAGCAACGTTGCATCCTTTAGTGCATGTCTACATTAAACGAGATAAATAAGAGGACCTTCTGCCGAACGATACTCCTAGATATGATTTCAGGCAGTCTAAAATTGCCACTTGGATGGGTACCTTGCGAATCAAACTTTTATATCAAGAAGACTAGAATAAAACCGCCAATTGGTAACTATTGTTTTGTGTGAGTAATAGGGCTCTTTGATGTAAGAGATGCAGCTTAGTGTATGCTAACGGGGCCTGCAACATATGCTTTCTACTGAATGGGTTGAATTTCCTCAACACCCCACCTCCGCCAGGGTCATAGAGAGCAAACACCTGAGCGGGGAACGGACTGGGAAAGTAGGCGAACCCCTCACTAAACTACTATAGGGAGGTCAGATGATGTGCATCTACGCTCTAATCGGTTTCTGGCACTTTGACTACCTGATCCAACATGACTGAGGTCTAACCTAGCGAGTCTGAAGTAATGACTCTGGGCAATAGTACTTGGTGGTTTTCCGCCGGAAATTGGCATCCCTACGTGCACGTCTACCCATTAAATGATAGCACAGCCTGTATAAAGTTGGATAATTCTCGACGCCTGGGATCCTGTACGCTAAGGAAAAGGAGTTAATCTGCACAACTGCTGCACCTGTACGCCGGGGAAACGATGTCTGCGCATCAACTGCGGCACTTGTACAGACTATGCTACGATATGCAGCGCCTTGGATGACTCCACCTGCACCTGGATTTGATGTGGTGTTGGTTAGTAATCTAAGCTCTGTTGTTTTTAGCCTCTTATTGATTTATAACTCTGTACGAAAAGCATCAAAGCATGTCTTGGCCACCTCAATGCACAGTGTGGTAGTATTTCGAATGAATTATTATATCTTGAGTGAACCACTGTGTGGCTTTTTCGGCATTCAACTCCTTTTACGGACGCGTAATGTCCCTAGAACGATCAGTTGACTACGCCTTATGAGGCGTGCGTATCTATCATGCAAACTGTAATATATCCACCATGCGAACTGTAATATACCAACGTAGGCAATGATATAACCGGGTATAACTGATTGATCATTGGATCAGAACTAGATATACAAGGAGATGGTCAGTTGATGTATATAAGACCGACTGACGAGGTTCTGTCTCTCTTATGATGGGGCGCCTGTAACCCTATTTAGGATGGGGCACAAGTGGCCTCATTTAGAAACAGCACCTGTAACACGTTTACTACATACTCTCTATACCTACTCTCCATAATTACTCCTTAGCTACTCTATAAGTACTCTATAGGTACATTATACTAACTTTGTACTTATTTTGTGTACCTATTATTTTTATTCTCTCCAATGTTACTCTGTGTGCTTACTCTCTATGCGTAATCCTCGTACTTACTCCCAGTACCTACTCTCTGTATCTACCCTTTCTACAATACTGTCTTAAGTCTGTTCTCTAGTCTTCAATTTTCCTATCTATATCTAAACTTACTTTATCCACCACATCGAAAACTACGTATGTAATATCTCTTTGTGCTTATCTTTTGAATGATGTTTTGGCACATGTTTTGCCTTACTTCTGTTTAATATATGTTTTTCCGTATTTTGAAATATATTAGTGTATAAATACCTTGTTGAATATATAAATATATATTTCTGTATATATATGTGCACATAGCTACTTACTATGCAGCTCACTATCAACGTACCATACAGTTTACTATGGGAACATTACACCTGATGTATTTCCACCAATATTACTTTGTTCATCTATATTTATATACCAAACAATCTATCTACTGTAATATACCTTCATCACGTTATTCATCCCCGTTTACCTATATACTCATTCACTTTGTTACCTCTCTTCCCTGGGTCAAACAGCTGAGACAAGTGCCTGCATATAGCCTTTACCACTTACTATGCAACATACTATGCAGCTTACTATGCATCCCTACTCTGTAGCCTACTTCAAGGCTACTATACCACGCGTATCTTAACCAATATTATACTATTCATATTAAATACGATGCATCCGTGTGAAGCAGTATCGCAGCTACTGACATCACAAGATGACTCAGGGTTTTGCCACTAACCACGTGATCTTGGGAATGCAGGACTATCTGGTTTGTTTGGATACGTTCACGTGGCACGAAACGCACTGCGAGCAAACTCTTCGCACTGATGGACCAGAGCCCTGACAAACTCCACTGCCTGTGTTGCGTACATCGCATCAGCTTCACTCTGACCAAACTCCTCACACCAACTGGCTAAATTTCTCGCAGACCCCACTAACCAGACTCTACAAAGCTCAGAATATATGCACCACGCTATACAAGCAATTCGTCGACCCTACTCCTTCTTCGCTACTCTCACCTTTCGCTATCCCCCTAACCAACATGGATACGTACAAAACTCTTTTTTTCAGCGGCATCCTTCCGTTGGAAATTGTCGAAAAGATCGTCTCCTATCTACCACTTTCCACAGTCGCCGAAGTGATGAACTCGGAGAATGGGAGTCTCGCTTTGATGGCTCGGAGACGTTACTACTCGAACATTGAATTACGATTCTATCACCCTCCAAATAATGGATCCTCATATATGAACGATAAGTTTCTCATCATGAGGAATTCTGAGTTCGAGGCCTTAGTAAACAGCGATATGTTCAGCCAGCTTTACATCAAGAAGCTCTTGATAGATGTAGATACACACGTCGATAATTTTACGTTTCTCCACGAAAAAGTGTTCACCAAGGTGTCCTCGTTTGTCACCAATGTCATACTAAATTTTGATTTGGGGCAGGAGGATTATTCGGAATTCTACTGGGACTGGTTGCCATCTTCGCCCCTGGTTCAGAAGTGCATCCGCGAAATATCTATTTCGTATGCTTATATTGATCCGGACGTTCCGTCTTTACCCTCCAACTTACGCAAGCTTACCTTTCTGTACGACTTCCGAAATCGTTGTGGCGATGGTGCTAGCGCTCCAAGGATTATTTTTCCGTCGTCTCTCCAAGAATTTGTTTCGGAGTACCCCTGGGGATCGATGTCAGTATATGCTGGCCTCCCTTCAACCTTACAGAGATTAGAGCTAGTGGAGATCAAAGGCTTTTCTACCGAGGCTTTTAATGAGTTAAACTTACCCAATTTGAAATCTTTGCTATTGAGTTACATCACCCTTGAAAACTTCAATGAGTTAAGATTACATAGCTTGAAAGATTTACGTTTGAAAAACGTGTCAGGTATGACGGAGATCGACGAGCACTTTATATTTCCCTCATTGTTGGAGAATTTAGAGCTCTACGATTGTATAATTACTAACTTCGAACGACGGAATTTACCTCTGAGGTTGCAGAAGTTGTCCATCAGCGGTTGCCCTTTAAAGAAATTTCGTGTGGATACGTTTCCAGACTCCTTCAAAGAGTTGATCTTAGGCGGCACGGTAGTCAGGATGGGTCCTTTATCATCTGAGATTCGCAGTATCAAATTTCCTCCAAGCTTGATTTACTTACAAGTTACACACACCCGGTTATCACTGCTAGATTTTGTCAACATATTACCAGGCTCCTTAGAATCCCTCTACTTCCTTGATAACCCCATTGGTCGTTTAAATGAAACAGATGAAGATATAAAAACTACCAGGACATGCATAATCGAGTTCCCCAAGAATCTCCGGAAGCTTAATCTCAGTCGGTGCTATCCTTTATTTATCCTATATTCACCGAGAAACCTTGTCTTCCCTCCAAGTTTGACGGATTTGATTCTCGAGTCCATGAATTTGGCTTCAGTAGAGGAACTCGATCTTCCATTAAGCTTGAACTCATTAAACTTGAGCTCCAATAAGTTGGTGTCAGTTGACGGGCTCAGTCTTCCACCAGTCTTAACCTCCTTAAACTTGAGCTTCAATAAGTTGGTCTCAGTCAAGGGACTCGATATTCCACCAACCTTGACCACCTTTAACTTGCATGGAAATAACCTTGAACTTTTTTCAAGGAGACTACCGGACAGCATTCAATTATTGGATCTTAGGATTAACAAATTGAAAAATTTGGTAAACTTCCGCCTTCCGGTGAATTGTACTGAACTTAAGATCTCTTATAACCCACTTCAAAGGCTCCAAATCTCCAACGCATATGATCCAAATTTGAAATTAAGAAATATTTGTTTAAGTAAAGTTTCCGTTACCACGCTTCGTGACATCTCTCCCCTTCCGCAATGTCTAACCAGCTTTTCAATAAGCGACACAAACATTGGCTCCTTATCAGGAATCCAGTTTCCGAGGGGACTAACCAGCTTACATGCGTGTAATAGCCTGATAACTTCATTGGAAGATGTTGAGCTCCCACTGCACTTGGAAGAGTTACGTCTCTGGAAGAATCAAATATCCAGCTTGGCCAATGTCCATTTTCCGGACAGTTTACTAAAGTTAGAGTTTGATGATAATATGTTTACCTCAATCGATGCAATACAGCTTCCTCCAAAATTGAAGGAATTGTCCTTTGAGAGGAACGTGATTAGTGCCATCAGCGAGTTGCAGTTGCCCGAGTCTCTTGAAATGTTAAACTTGGCGGACCAAAAGTGTGATACTCTGCACAATTGTGTTTCCACATATGGAGACTCGTCTGTAAGTTCTAGTGTATCTTGGAAGGGCTTGTCGAGACTTTCTGGGCTAACAAAACTTCCACCAAAGTTGGGGTATTTAAATCTCGAGTACAACAACTTGTCCAAACTGGCTATTCAACACTTGGAGTTCCCAGATGGCCCGATAAGACTAATCATCAGTGATGATGGATCCGGTGATTTTTATCAGTGGGAAACAGAAATCAAGCTGAAATACCCGAGGATGATGGTTGGCTGGTGAATCAGAATCTCAGGACAAATATATATATATATATATATATATATATATATTCATTATGGCGCTTACAATAATGTAATGGGTAGCGATAGGGAGAAACATTTACAGAGTGAGATGCTTAATGAGAAGTCATATATAGCAATCGATGGATTCATATTGACACCCTTTACATTCCACTAGCGCCCTCATCGCTTGTAAAGCCGCATAGAGTTGGGCTGACTGCCCTATGAAAGCCGCTTGTGAGAGGCCTTAATATGCATACGATGAACTTAAAATTGCATCCCGGTTAGCGGAAAAATTTATTTAATATTTTGATATATCTTCTCTCAATCATCTGTAGGCCATGAAATAATGGAACTCTACTATTGTGGCTCTCTCAGCCCCCCGGTTTCAATAATATTACCAGGTATCTTCATGCCTTGTCAAGGTATTAGTATAATCTACCGATATTTGTAGTCTGATATGGCAATTACCGTTCAATACCATGAAACTTACATATACTTCACGGCCTAGACCTCGTATGTGATACTGTTTATTCATGGCCCCTCTGCATCCTCAAAATTTTATGTAACCTAGGTCTAGGATTTTAGTCAAAGAATTATATTGTTTTATTCTATTATACTGGTATTAGCCATGACAAACGGAAAATATTGTGGTGAGTCTGAGAATTAAAGGTATTTTTTAAAATAATAGAGAAATTAATTCAACGGGTATAGCTAGGAGAAACAGGTCGGTCTTAACATAGATTTACCCAATCAGTTACAGTAACGTACTTTATTGGTAAGGAAGATATTGAGGAAGCGGAAGCGATTGAGAAAGAGATTGAGACAACGGAAGAGTCTATGGCAATAGAAGCGCTTGGGACGACGGAATAACTTGGGGTAACGGGCAAGCTAGAAGAATCATGCGCTGGATCAGAAAAGCTAGAGACACCAAATTCTGATATAGAGGAGAGATTAGGAGCAATAAGAGAGCTTAAAAGAGAAATTGAAAGAGAGGAAGGGCTTGGTGCAACGGAAAAACTCGAAACAGCAGAAGATTTTACTGGAGTAGAGAAGCTTGAGGTATTCGAAAGAACAGAGGAGGATCCGGAATTAATAAATTCAGGAGCAGGAGAACTTGAAATAACGGAAGATCTCGATTCAACGAAAGTATTTGAGGTAACAGAAATGCCCGAGGGGGAGCTTGAAGAAATAGAAGAGCTAGTGAACGATCTCAATGGTGACATAACAGAAGATCTAGAGCTCGAAAAAGTCGAGAAAGAACCAGAAGATGATTTCATGGAAGAACTTGGACACAGGGTAACAGCGGTAATCAAAGAGGTAAAGACAGTAGGAGCTAACTCGGTTTAGGTAAATGTTTGGGTCGTGGTACTGGTCAACGTAGTGGTAAAGGTACCATACAATGGAAGAATAATGAAGGTACCCGTTACCGATGTCCACGTGCTGGTCAGAGTGACGGGGTAGGTACTCGTCATGTATACCGTGGTACTATACGTGTAAGCTGATCCGAGAATTTTCTCAACCACCGTACATCCATTGGGCTCAATAGATGTGAGAGTGGCCGTTATGATGTTAGATTAGGGATGTAGTACCAGTACACTGGCCCCAATGAATACAGACACTAAATAGTGAGTATCCCAAAGTGATACAGCTCGAGGTAATAAAGGAGAGGGTACAGGTCAAGTCGTTAGCCGGGTTGAGCCAGAAATCTGAGGAGCCTAAAATGATAGTGGTAGAATTTGGCCCACCGGTAAAGCCCGTGGTGTAGCCAATAATGGAATCAAAACAATTGAGGCCATCAAGAAGATCTACTCCTAAAACAATCGGATAAGTGACAGTATCGTTATAGAAAAGGATAAAAGCACCCTGCTTAAGGTTGACGGTAACATCAACAATGGTAAGAAAACTAGCAACGGAAGTCAAGAATGAAACATCAAACCCAGTAGCTTTCAATGGGGCTTCGTAGCTGAAGTACCACAGCACGATGTATTTGTAGTTTCTCACACCAGTTCCTAAAATGGCAACGTTGTTGGTCGAAACGGCATAGAAATCTGTTGTAGAATACCAGGCAAGCATACCCAGGCTACCGGAAATAATATAGGAAGTACAGAGATTAGATGAGACTGGTAGATACGGTGGTTGTGTTAATGACAGCTGTAATCACCTGAAGTAAGAAAGGAACCGAGAGCAACGGAAAAAGCTTCATAATAATATTGATGACACTTTTAAACAGCACCTAAATCGGGGTAATTTTTTGTTTTATATAATATCCGGTTAAACCTTTGAGAAGGGGATTTAACGTCGCTTTTTGTTAATTCAAGATTCAACGACGGGTGCACCCCAACGCTTGGCAGTTACTACGAAATCACAAAGCAAGGGTCTTAAGCAACATGGGTCCTTAGAAGATTAGTTATGTACAAGTATATTGGGTAATCCCTGCTAGGCAGACAGACAATCTGTTGGGTAAGATCTAAATGTGTAAGATTAGGCTTTGAATGTTAGTCTCATAGGTACATTTCTAGTTTCGATAACAGTACCAATTTCTACAAAATCAGGAGGAATTGAAAAGATGTAATTGGATTCTTGCTTATCATTTATATGGTAATATATTGTAATATTATCTGTGAAATTTTGTTTTGGTATGACCCCGACGGGAATAGTTGGCAAAATAGTGATGTCCAGAAAGTATAGATATGAGCTATATGCAGATGCAGTGGTGCTGCATTGTTTAGTGCGTGCCTATTTTAGGCGAGATCAAGCGACCTTTTTGTCAAAGGGCACATCTAGATATGTCGCTTGGTGGTTTGAAAGTACTAAAAAATGACATACTTGTGAATTTATTATTAATTTTAAGGAGGTTTGGACGATATTCGAATTGACAACCATTATTTTGCAAGGGTAATAGGACTCTTTGGCACAACGAAAATTACGGTTGTAAAAAACGGCATGCAGCATGCGTCTTTCACAGGATGGATCAAACTGTTAACCTAACACCTAGAGCCAGGGTCCATAGAGAACAAGTACCTGCCTGAGGAACAGATTTGAAAAATGGAAGAATCTGAAAAATTTCATATAGAGGTCAGCTACTATGAATATACACGCCAATCGGTTTCTGGCACTTTGGCCGGTTCCAAAATAACCGAGGCAGGTCTGAATAAATGGCTTCGGGCACTACTTTTGATAATTGCAACCAAAAATTAGCACTCCAAGGTGCATGCGTACCCATTAAGTGACAGCATAACCTTCAATAAAACTGAATACTTCCTCTCACAAAGAATTCTGTATGCCAAAGAAAAGGGGTGCGTCTGCACAACTATAGTACCTTTATAAACAATTCCAGCAATGGCACGCTTCGAGCATCTCTGCCTGTACCTGATATTGAGACGGCAATGATAGCCCAAGTTCCTTCATTCCGTCCTTCATTGGTTTATAACTCTTTGTTGGGAAAGCATAAGTCGGTCCCAGCTACACCATGTAGTGGTTTCGCAAGTGAACTTTATTCCTAGCTTTGTATTCAATTCCTCTAGCGAATTCTATGAACCACTCAAAAGTCCACTAAGCCCCGTCCCACGAGGCGTGCATATACCTTATTTAGACCCAACTAGCCCTTTTGATGCACTTCTAAACACTGTTTGTCATAATCCCTGTACAAGTCTTCACATTGATGGTTTGGAGTTTCACCCGAGTTTACTAAAATCTTGTTCTGTGGCAGCATAAAGTCTGAGTCTACGTGATACCACTAATCTTTTCGGAGCATTTTTCATGTGCTACTGCGCAATTCCCACGAGCTCATTCAATGCCAAATTTGTAGTCCTCCATTTGTAACAAGCTTAGACTGAAAGAACAGGTAACTAAGGCTCACATTATAATAATATTTAAACGTGCAATTTGTATTAATCTTTGCTCATACAATTTCCGGGCTACATAATTCGTTTGGCCTATATTGTCGCATATATGCGACGTCTAGTTCTTACTCCGTTGGATATTAGCGAGAATATTCCGGGTATACTTTTCATGGTCTTGGGAACTGTAAAGGGTATAAATTGAGCGCCGATTGCATAACAGTGGCGGAGCCTGTGTGCATAAGCCTGTCTGGTCCCAGGTTTTTCAGGTCGAAAATTCTGTACCCCGAACTAACTACATTTCCATTAATACCATGAGATGCTCTACTTAACATTTTTAATCAGTAATGTCACTCGCGTTTTCAGTCTGTGTCCGCTATCTGGCCATCTTGTGCATAATCTGTCTCCACATTCGCGGAGACCCTGGATATGCATGACATGCATTTCTACACGTTACGGCTCATCAGCCCTTGTGCTATTCAATCTAATAGCCTCCGGTGCCTCTAGGAGTTCTGTTTCGACTCCGCTATAGGTTATACACCGACTATATACATAATTCTCAAATCATCACATACAAAGTTGCATGTGGGTAATCGTACCCCACTGAATCAACTTTGTAAGGGGATACGAGACAAGGGATAGCCTCATTTTACCATGTTTCCGGTGTACTATAAACGTTTGATTCGTGTATAGTACGCCGGAAATTATGGAGGACTGATTCCAGAAACAGAAACCCGAGCAAGATTCTACCCTAGATCGAAACCATTCAAAATAAAGGACCATGAGCTAGATTGGAGAATATTGAAGTGGCCTATGAGCTAGGTATATAATTAAGGAGGTTAAGGGAGTCTTATTAATCATATAAATAGCCGTGTTGCGTCACCTAGGGTGTAATAAGGGGTCCGGATAAGCCGCCAGGTGTCAGCGGCGCATGACGTGAAACACATGTACTTCAAGCTTGGACAAGCAGTGACACCCCACGATTGTGGCTCTTTAGTCTCCTAGGCCCTAGAAATCTTTCAAGTACATTTATATCTCGCATGTATTGGCGTAAGTGACTACTAGTTGCGTAAAAATCGTTGTTATATTTTGTGAAACCTGCGCGAACTCAGATGTGACACTGTTTGGGAACAGTCTCTCTGCATCCTTATATTTTTTCTAAACCGTATCGTGGTTTTATTTGACTGGGGGATTTTGTCACCGATGTATAAATTAAAACACGTGGCTAACGAAAAGTACGGCTGTGGGTTTACGAATACAGATTCATGGACATGTTACAGGTGCGTGCGCGAGGACAAGGCTACACGCCATGAGCGGTCCCTCCGTATCTCAAGACTTGAAGACTTTGTATTTTACAATATAAAAAGTGATATCACGGGTGTAGCAAGAGCTATTTTGGGCTCTTAACACAGATTAACCCAGGTAGTAAGCGTGATGTATGTCGTAGATAAGGAATAGCTTGGAACTTCAGACAGAGAGCTAGAAGTAGCGGGCGTAGGAGTAGAAGAACTTGAGATAACGGAAGAGTTCGAAGGGTCCAAAGAGGGGCTAGAAGAAGAGGTGGAGGAGGACCAGCTTGGAGCGACGGAAGAGCTGGGGGAAGAACTGGAAGAACTCGAAGAACTCGAAGAACTTGAAGAACTCAAACTCGAAGATGATAGCGTGGAAGAGCTGGAGGAAGAACTCGAGGAAGAACTCGAAGAACTCGAGGAAGAACTTGAGGAAGAACTCGAACTTGAGGAAGAACTTGAGGAAGAACTCGAACTTGAGGAAGAACTTGAGGAAGAGCTCGAACTTGAGGAAGAACTTGAGGAAGAGCTCGAACTTGAGGAAGAACTTGAGGAACTTGGACACAGGGTAACAGCGGTAATTAAAGAGGTGGAGACAGTAGGGACTAACTCGGTTTGGGTAAATGTTTGGGTCGTGGTACTGGTCAACGTAGTGGTAAAGGTACCATACAATGGAAGAATAATGAAGGTACCCGTTACCGATGTCCACGTGCTGGTC
Source organism: Babjeviella inositovora NRRL Y-12698 (assembly GCF_001661335.1). Taxonomy (NCBI): domain Eukaryota; kingdom Fungi; phylum Ascomycota; class Pichiomycetes; order Serinales; genus Babjeviella; species Babjeviella inositovora. The sequence continues at coordinate 459,602 of NW_017566850.1, read as the reverse complement.
AGAGTGACGGGGTAGGTACTCGTCAGGTATATCGTGGTGCTATATGTGTAAGCTGATCCGAGAATTTTCTCAACCACCGTACATCCATTGGGCTCAATAGATGTGAGAGTGGCCGTTATGACGCTAGGAGGGGGGGTAGCGCCAGTACACTGGCCCCAATGAATACAGGTGCTAAACGATGGATAACCCAAAGCGATGCAGCTCGAGGTAATAGAACCGATAACACAAGTCAAGTCGTTAGCCGGGTTAAGCCAGAAATCTGAGGAGCCTAAAATGATAGTGGTAGGATTTGGCCCACCGGTAAAGCCCGTGGTGTAGCCAATAATGGAATCGAAACAGTTGAGCCCATTAAGAAGCTCTGCATTAAGCACAATTGGATAGGTGACGGTGTCGTTATAAGAAAGGATAAAACCACCCTGGGTAGGGTTAACAACCACATTAACAGTGGTGAGCAACGAAACGGCACTGGTCAAAGCACCGATGTTAAAACCAGTGGCCTCCAACGGATCATCAAAGGTGAAGAACCACTGAACAATGTATGTGTACGTCCTCACCCCAGTTCCTAAGATGGCAATATCACTGGTTGATTGGGCATAGAAATCAGCAGTAGCCAGCCAGGCAAGCAGACCCAGACCGCCGGAAGTAATATAGGAAGTACAGAGGTTAGAAGGGGCTGAGTTAGTTATAGTAGTTCTAACAGTGGTAATATTAATGACGGCCGTGGCCACCTGGAACAAGAAGGGAACCAAAAGTAATGGAGAGAGTTTCATGATGATATTGGTGATATATTAATAAAAGAATAGTTAAAAATGGCTAAGACTATCGCTTGCCTTATATAGCGTTTTATTTAACACCTCGAGAAAAGGATTTAGGGTCACCCTTTCTTCAAACCCCATATTAAGCCTGTGGGATTGCAATCTAATATCGGACAGTTATTACAAAATAACAAAAGAGGGGTCATGGGTAACAGGGTTCAGTAGATGACTAGTTATAAATCAGGAAGCTGAGTAATCCCTGCTGAACAACCTGAATGTCTCTTGCGAAATAGCTAAAAGCATGGGCTACGTTTTTGAATGTTAGTTTTACAACACATTTCCGGTTAAAGTGTCAACCGTACTGATTTCCCTACAATCCGGAAAGGTATAAAATACTCATTTCATACTTTTTCGTTATTAATGACTGTAATACGTTTTACCAAGAGCTGTAGCACCTGTAATAGTATGGCCTCAGAGGGAGTTGTCGACGTAAGGGTGATACCCAGAGAGTGTAATGCTGTGGGGTGTGTGCAGATGCAGTAGTGCTGCATTTGTTAGTGCGTGCCTGTTTTAGGCGAGATCAATAGACAACCCCTCCGCTGAAAGACACTACTAGATATGTTTTTACGGAAATTTAAGGTGCTATATAGATAATTTCCTTGTGAATATATCATCAACCTCATGGAGGTGGAGATGAAAGATATGGCTGCTAACTATGGCTTTGTGAAGATAGGGTTCTTTGACGCAAGGGATACGGCGGGGTTGTAAAAACGGTGTGCAGCATGCGTCTTGCACTAGATGGACAGAGTTGTTGGTCTAGCATCTAAAGCCTGGAACCACGAAGAGCACGCAACTACACAAGGAACGGATTGGGAAAGTGGAAGAACCCCTCACCAAGTGCTATGCAGAGGTTAGCCTCTATGCATCTACACACTAACCGGTACATAGCAGTTCGACCTTCTCTAACTTGGCCGAGGTAGATCCAGCTATGTGGGCCTGAAACAATGGCTTGGGTACTGGTATTAATAATGTCTCCAACCGAAAATTATCGCTCTATGTGCACATGTATCTGTTAGATGATAACACAACCTTCAATCAAACTGGGTACTTCAATACCAAGAATCCTGTATCCCAAGATAAAGAAGCACGTCTGCCCGTCTACTGCAGCACCTGCTTAGACGATGTTAATAATAGCACGCTTCAAGCGTCTCAGCCTGCACCTGACGTTGAGACGCCAATAGTAGTCCAGGTTCTCCTTCTTTCCGCCCCCCATTGGCTTATAACTCTGTTAGAAAAGCATAAGTCAGTCTCAACTACACCGTGTAATGGTTTCGCAAGTAAACTACTGTATCTCATGCCCAGTATTCAACCTCTCTAGCGAATTCTGTGTCACACGAAACTCCGCTGACCTCCGATTTGTAGGGCGTGCACATCCCTATCATGCAGACCTCCAACTAGCCGTTTTGACGCACTCCAAAAATCCGGTATCTCGTATCAATCCCTGCTCAATCCTTCAAATGCATGGTGTAGAATCTTTTTCACAAGTCCATCCAGAACTTTAGTCTATGTCGGCGCGAACACTAAGTCCGGGTTTACAAGATACCACTAGTGTTTTTACCATTCATGCGTCACCACCACGCAAGTTCCTTGCTAAATGCTATATCCCTTGACTTCCATTCTCCACGAGCTTAGGCGGGAAGATCAAGTGGCTTAGATTTGTGTGTTAATGAAATATGTGAAGATATGCGGTTTATGTCAAGCTTCATTTATTCAATTTTCGGATTGAAAGCTTAGTTTGGTCTATGTATTGCCGCATATATATAAATATCTTATCAGGGTGCATGAATCATCAGCTGTTGCATGCACTCATGAGCATATGTAGACGCATATGCAAGCGCAAGTGCATATACGTTGGCGCCTGGGTTCCTGGCCTGGCTTTGTGCTGCATTTATTGCTGCTCTCGGCTACGCCCTAAAATAGTAAACCAGGATATGTGACCATGGTAGTGCCACATTAGGGTGCGCTGACCGAGCCTATTTCTGGGATAAAGTAACTGGAGACAGACACTTGATTTTAGATATATAAAGTTTACACTACATATCCGTGGATTTTCGTGTTGGTTTAAACTAGAGACTACCATGGGTCATTAAAAAGCGCCTCCTTCGAAGGAGATTCGTCGTCACCCGAAGCGATAAAAATTCTCACCGCATGTGGACCACGAGAGATAATATCCAGGCTAGCTGTTCGAACAATTGAAACTAACGCAATGTAGACTGGTCCAGGAAAATTGGTTAGCGACAACTAAAACAGTACATGTTTATGAATCGCGTTACCCGTGGTCTGTGGAAGCTTTCAAGGGTAAATATTGAGAGCAGGCTGTACCATCTTGACGAGGCCTGCGTGCATAAGCCATTCTAGTCTCAGATTTACCGTTTCGAGAATCCTATGCCCTTACCCGACTGAATCTTCATTAATACCGTGTGACACTTTATTTTGCTCATTCTATCGACAAGGTTACCCGTGACCCCCTTCTGCGCTTTTTCGTCGATCTGCTACCCTGTACATGACCCGGCTTGCGAATTTAGAAAGCTCTGTACATGCATGATAAAAATGCACTTCTGCGTGCTACCGCTAATCGTTTACACCCGTGTTTCTATCCAATAACCCCGGTGCCTCAAGGGACTCAACTTATCTCCATTCCGTGTCACACTAGTTATGTTTAAGGTGTTCAGGTACCTGTGTGTAACGTCGCGTGTGGACAATCATATCCCTTGATGTGAGCGAATGTGAGACGAGGCCGGTGGGTATCCCCATTTTACCGCATCTCCAAAGATGGAAGTAAGCAAATCAAAAATTAATATGTTAAAGCTGTTGGTTTATGTATCGCGCATCGTGTGCATTCCGCGCCTTTCCCGAATCTTCCCTTCATCTGATGTGGTATACGGTAATCCTTTTGGGCCTCCACGTTCTCCTTGTCCTCTCGTTGCTATATCTAGTGCATAGAGGAAAATACTACATTTTCTCTTACCTAACGATATCCACCGGATATACCATTTTACCGGTGATTTAGTCTACTGGTAGGGGTTCTTGAATTATAGATGTCAAATTGTTCATTGGAGAAACAGCTTTTTCAGACTTGAGTAATTGCTGTCACTAGGATTGCTTGTTAGGCGTCTAGTTTTGTGGTATTTCTAGTAGGTAATAGTAGATACTGTTAGCTAGCTAAAAGAGAATACTTCCTATGTAAAATATCTACAAGAAAAGGGTAGTCGATGGCCTTATATACTGAGGCGGATACGATGCTAGAGTGTCTGCTTATCAGGAATAAGGGGATAATGGACTCCGACTTCCGTCTAGTTAAATGGCACCTTTACTACAAGTTTGGTACCTATCATTTAACCTGTATAAAACTTGTTCCCTATGTCTACGCGCATTTTCAAGTACGATCACTGCCAGTATAGATTCAAATCATTCTGAGTATGACCGATACAACGTACCAATAGGTCTATCATCGCATAAGTTTATACTTTGGACCGTCCGAGACCTATTCCACAACCTGCACTTTCACTTTCTGGGTGTTGATCCTCATTTCTCCATTTCCTTCCTACATGCTTCTTCAAAGGTCCACCAGATAGCAGGAACCACAGTTCTCTACAGAAAATGGCACATCTAGTCAACTTCCAACCTGGCGGCCGGATTAGTCTCAATAAAGTCCAAGGTGACCCTGTGGCCCAATAACTCTCTGATGTTGTTACAGCCGTACTTGATCATGGTTGGTCTTTCCAACGAAAATCCCCAGCCTAAAACTCTCAAGTCCTTTGGCAAGCCCATACTTTCCAACATTTCTGGTCTGAACATACCAGAGTTACCAATTTCCAATAGCCTGCCTAACCCCTCATGCCACGAGTAGATTTCCAACGATGGCTCGGTGTATTGGTTGTACGTTGGCTTGAAGGCCAAATTCTTGACACCCATCTTTCCATAGAAAGACTTCATGAAAGTGATTAAATCTCCCAAGGTCAAATTGTAGTCGGCAAGTACACCTTCAACGTGGTGGAACTCGGCCAAGTGAGTGGCGTCAACTGCTTCGTATCTAAAGACCCTGTCAATGGAGAAGAGTCTGGCCGGCTTCGGGTCCTTGGCCAATTGGTGCAACATGGCAGCGGAAATGACGGTGGTGTGGGTTCTCAAGACCATTCTCAAGGATTCATCCTCCTTCCAGGGGTATCTGTACCCGATAGACCCGAAAGCACCCTCCTGGTGGACTTTCTTGATGTTGTTCCAGTAGGTTTCGTCTTCTGGCTTCTTGGAAGTTAATGTATCCTTCAAGTAGAAAGTGTCCTGTAAATCTCTGGCTGGATGCTGTTGTGGCAGGTAAAGGGTGTCAAAGTTCCAGAATCCGGTCTCGACATACTGGTTGGATGGCATTTCGGTGAAACCCATGGATAAGAGGATCTGTCTAAACTCCTCTCTGACCTTATTCAACGGATGCAAGGCACCGGAATGTGGAGCCACACCCTCGGAGTTGAAGTTATATGGCTTGAAGGTGGCGGTCTTCCACTTACCATTGGCAAGCATGTCGCTGGTGATGTCGGTCTCAACTTGGACAATGGTCAAGGCAAACTCGACACCCTTCTGGATTTTTTAGGAGAGGATCTTGGTTAAGGAGACCAACTTTCTCTTTTTCAAATCGGCAAGCTCCTTTTTATCGTCCAAAATGCCGTTTTCCTTGATGCTCTTCAACAAACCAGCAGCGCTGTCCTCTGGTAAGTCAGTGACGTTGGATAAAAGGACATCGCCGTCCTTTTTGATCCAGCCATTTTTGAATGCCTTACCCTGACCTAATTTACCGGCTGGGCCCAAGACTTTGGAGACTTTACTGATATCCAACCCCTCCAAGTGCTTGGTCACTTCGGCCAATAATCTGAATTCGTGAGAACCCTCAGAAACAACCTCTTCACCTTCACTGGTCAACTTCCACGACTCCTTTTCGATAATGGAAAAAGTGATCATGGACTTGGCCACAAGAGAGTTAAGGGCAGCCTGCAAGATTTGCGACTCTATATCTTGGAATACCGCGTCCGAGTTTTCGATTTTACCATTGTTGGCTTCAACGGCCTGCAACATACGTAATTGTAAATCAGACATTTTGGCTGGTATCTGTAAGACAAACCAATTTTATATTAGTATTACGAGTTGCAGTTTAAGTAAATATGGTAGGTTGGATCTGCATCAGTAACTATGCAAAAGGTGACTCAACAATGCGTATATGTAATTTAATAATTATGACTCATGGTTTACCCTGTGGGTAAATGCACCATCTTGATGCCAGAGGTGGGACGCCATAATACATAGTTGATCGAGACAAGGTTTTAGCTCGAAAAATAATATATTATAAACTTAGTGTATTATTAAACATCTCTACATAGAAGGCATGTGTTGCACAGTGAGATACGGTGTATAGATTTATAAATCTACGGTATCGGATTGTGAGCATGTGAGTCCGTATATTTCTCGAGATCAAAAGTAAAGCCCCTAAGAGTAAATCCCTACTAAGGAACTGTGGAAGATAAAGGGGTATTTATACACCATGCCAATGATGATAGAAAAAATGATATAGGTTAATGACAATTTATTAATTAAAAGCGTTTACAATACTTTTACACCTTTAGTTTAGATTTGAAACAAAACATATTAATGAATTTTCCGCGTATGAAAAGAGTGCATTTGCATGCATATATTCCTGATTTACATATATTCCAAGACATATATATTAATTAAATATAAATTAGGCATGGAGTAGAGAACAGCATTATATTCCATAAGCTGTAAATATTTAATCTCCTCAGATAGGCCAATGGGCTAAGCTAAAGTCAAGAAAGCTATCCAGCGCTAGCTACGCTGTGCACCCCTCAAAACTCCACTTCTGCATGATATCCGCATATATAAGAACAGACTAACAATATCAAATGAGGACAATAGGCAGCAAATATTGAAAATTATATCTGTACGTATTAACGCCATGAGACCATTCGATATGTGAAGAGACTATCACACAACATCTACCAAGAGTGTTTATATCTACAACAAAAACCTCGCTCATTTTCTTGCTCCAAACCTTTAATCGGCTGAACAAAAATAGCTGTGTTTGGCGAAAAAAATGCTCCTCATCAGGGGCTCGAACCCTGGACGTTTCGGTGTCTTGGATTCACTAACAATAGTCACGTGATTCTAAAAGCCGAACGCTCTACCAACTGAGCTAATAAGGATAGTCCTAACCTGCATAGTTTAATTTTATCAGATGTGCAAAATATATGGCCACTCTCGGTCTTTACTGCGTGTATTGAAGGTTAAATACAAACTATATGTCATATACAGAGACACCAACAAACTATGTATCATATATTAACCACACAACATGTCATATAGAACTAGTCATCAAATATCAAAAGGAGACCTTAATGGCCTTCAATTTTTAACACTAACAAATTGAAAAGCTTCAAATTGTTCAGATATCGGCGCGTCGCATACTTGGTGCAAACACGCTCTACGTTGGAAAGGAAATCAGCCCTAGCTAGCCTTATTGATTCATCTTTAGCTTAGTCTATATAAATCGTACACTTCGAAGAATATCCATGGTGTAGCATACTATGGAATAATCAACTTCAAATCCGTCTGGTTTCTGACTGCAACGTGCCGCAAGATAAGGCGAAAAAACCTGGGGAAAGCTCCCTGGATCTTGCTTACTAATCCATCACTACTTTTCATCTCCATTTCATCCTCTTTTCATCTCCATTCAATCCCCTTTAAATTTCTTCTTTTCACCCCCCATTCGTATTTTTCTTTATTTCACCATTGTCAAATCATACTCAACAGTAAGCTCGTTGCAATGTCTGTTGAAGTTCCCTACACCAAGCTCGGAAAGTCGGGGTTAAAAATCTCCCGCGTCATTGTCGGATGCATGTCCTATGGTACCAAAGCCTGGGCCAACTGGGTCATCGAAGACGAAGAGGTAATCTTTGGTATCTTCAGCAAATGTTACGCTGCGGGTATCAGGACGTTTGACACCGCAGATGTTTATTCCAACGGCAAGTCTGAGGAACTCTTGGGAAAGTGGATCAAGCAGTACAACATCCCAAGAGACCGGATCGTCATCTTGTCCAAGTGCTACTTCCCGGTGGACACCAATATCCCGGGATTTAACCTTAATACCCGAGGAAATTTCCCAAAGGTGGACTACATCAACTCGCAGGGTCTTTCTCGCAAGCACATCTTTGACGCTGTGGAGGCCACGGTCCAAAGGTTGGGAACCTACATGGACGTGTTGCAGGTGCACCGCTTGGACCAAGATACTCCCAGCGAGGAGATTATGAAGGCATTGCACGACGTTATCGGGTTGGGGCACACCCGATACATTGGAGCCTCAACCATGAAGGCTACCGAGTTTGCCGAGTTGCAATTCGTGGCCGAGAAGAACGGCTGGACCAAGTTCATCTCCATGCAAAACTACTACAACTTGCTCTACCGTGAGGAAGAAAGAGAGATGATTCCATTCTGCAACCGGTCCGAAGTGGGGCTCATTCCGTGGTCGCCAAACGCCAGAGGTATCTTGACTCGTCCTGCGTCTGCCCAGTCCGATAGAACGCAATCTGATAGGACCATGACCTTGTTGGGATTGGACAGTTTGACGGAGGCCGATTCGGAAATCTTGAAGCGCGTAGAAGAGGTGGCCAAGACCAAGAATGTTTCAATGGCCACGATTGCTACCACATGGGTGTTGTCTAAGGGTGCTTCTCCTATTGTCGGACTTTCATCGGAGGCCAGAGTGGATGATATTCTTCAGGCATTCACCGTGACGCTAGATGATAAGGAGCTTGAGTACTTGGAGGCTGCTTACCAGCCAAAGCGTGCGATATAAGAGCAAATTCCTAACGAGGGTGATCTCACGTGGTTTATAGTTTTTGTCGAAATACTTGTGCTTGCTTGTATACGTAGGTACGCTAGGACCATAGGCTAAACATGCATGGCCTGAAACATCCCTCTCGAGTGTAGAATGAAATGCAGGTTAGAATATAGAGGGAAAGTTGGCAAGGCTAATCTGGAGTGGGAATATTTGCCTTGTCGCGGAGTATCCCTTTGGCTGACTTCGAATGGTATGGGTGGGCACCTTAGCTAAATAACCACACCTGGATAGAGGCGGATCGTACTGTTAATTTAATTTTAATCACCGCAAAGTTCACAAACCCTCCCTCCTTTCACAAAGCTTTTGGAAATCCTTGCCTCATTTTATTATATGATTTAACAATCAATTAACGCTGCGGAGAAGTGACACCTCACCTGTCACCGCCCGTCTAAATATAGTTCCGTCCTACATACAAGGCAATAGCTCTAGTTGGTTCCCACTAGCTATTTAACAGCATTGAAGGTGTAATTGATAGCCGAAATCTGAGCCAGAACTCTGGAGGCAATGCTTTTGATTATACTTAGGGAGATGACGATTATTTAATTCTACCGCCCGGTGGTTCACACTGGCATTTCACACCGGCCTGAGACGTGCCAGTGTGAACCATTCCTAGAATTACGCGCGCTGCATCCTAATAGGAATGCCTGCGTAATCCCAATACTGCCAGCGCACACCTCCGATCTTGTGACCTGGCAGGTAAGCATAAAGACGCGTTCACCATTTCCTCTCCATCATCCCTCACTCTTCAAGCATCCACAATGGTCAAGGTCCACGAAATCAAAAGCACGTCGACTTTTGCCTGGAGCAGCGACAAAAAGCCATTGTTGGTCACTGGGACCGTTGCGGGCGCGGTTGATGCCAACTTCTCCTCCGCCTCCACCCTCGAGATCACGGACGTTCTCACCAAAACCACGCTCTTCTCCACCTCAATTGATGCCAAACTCCACGCCTTGGACTGGTCCGCGCCGTTTGAGTCCTACACTCGTGGGCTTATCGCCGGTGCCTTCGAGAACGGCATCGTCCACTTGTGGGACGCCGCGGAACTCCTTTCGTCGCAGGACCTCGCCAAGGCAATTGTTTCCAAGTCCGAACACCACACAGGCCCCGTTAGAGCCTTGCAATTCAATCCCCTCCAGCCGTACGTGCTTGCCACCACGGGCTCCCGCGGCGAGATCTTTGTCTGGGACACCAAGAAACTTTCCGCGCCATTCCGCCCGGGCCAGGCAATGTCGCCCATGGAGGATGTCACGTGCGTTGCCTGGAACAACTCGGTGCCGCATATCTTTGCGACAGCCGGTAGCTCTGGCTTCGCGTCCATCTGGGATCTCAAGGCAAAGCGTGAGGTTCTCCACTTGAGTTATTCGGGTGCGTCTGGGCGTGCGAACCTCGCAACCGTCGCGTGGCACCCGACCCAGTCGACCAAGCTCGTTACCGCCAGCGACAACGACGGCACACCGCTCATCCTCACGTGGGACCTCCGCAATGCCAACGCGCCGGAGAAGATCATGGAGGGCCACACCAAGGGCGTGTTGTCGCTCGACTGGTGCAAGCAGGATCCTGAGTTATTGTTGAGCTCAGGTAAGGACAACTGCACCAGCTTGTGGAACCCGATCGCCGGGACCAAGCTCGGAGAATACCCAACTACCGCCAACTGGGCATTCAAGACGCGCTTCGCTCCAGCCGCGCCCGATTTATTCGCCACGGCCTCCTTTGACGGCACCATCTCTGTCCAGACCTTGCAGGACACCCTGGAGCCTGTCTCGACCAGGGTCAAGTCCACCAACGAGGACGACTTCTGGAGCCAGATCTCTACTACCGACACCCAGCAGCCGCAGTTTGCCGTCAAGCAGGCGCCGCGCTGGTTGAAAAACTCGGTCGCCGTCAGCTTTGGTTTCGGCGGTAAGCTCGTGATTGTGAAGAACAACATGGACGATAAGACGGCCAAGATCGTGTTGGCCAAGATTCCGTCGTCCGACGAAGTCAGGAGTGCGACGGAAAAGCTCAGCAGCGCGTTGACGTCCGGTGACTTTCAGGAGATTATTACCGCGCGCGTCGCTACGGGGTCCGGTGACTGGAAGCTCTTGCAGGAGGTTGCCTCCGGCGACAAACTCCAGTTATTGAACAAGGAGCTCAAGGGAGCCCAGACGTTGGACGAGGAGGACGATGACGACATTCTCGATTCCTCGTCGGTGGTGGAAGACTCCTTTTTTGATAAGCTTGCGAGCGAGGATGCTGCGCCTGCCGCGCGTACGGACGCGTACGCGCCGACCGGCACGTTTACTGTTGACGCGGAGTCGCCATTGGTTCGTGCGCTTCTTGCGGGAAAGCTTGAAGACGCCAGTAACATCTGTCTCAAGGAGGACCGTTTGGTGGAGGCGTTGATGCTTGCATTGAACGGTACCGAAGCCATGAAGGCCAAGGCCAGAAATGCGTACTTTGCCAAGCACGGTGCCCAGCCGGTAGCACGTGTGCTCTTCTCTGCCGCGCAAAATGACGCGCATGACTTGGTCGCGAACGCTGAGGTTGCCAACTGGCGTGAAACTGCTGCCGCCATCAAGACCTACGCCACCAGCGATGCCATCTTCAACGCGCAGATCACTCAGCTAGGCGACCGCATTCTTGTCTCCGGTGAAACCTCAGAGACCCGCGCACACGCCATCGCGTGCTACGTCGCTGGGGGTGCCTTGGACAAGCTTTCGCAGATCTGGCTCGCCGAGTTGCCAGCACTCGAACACAAGATTTTGGAGTCGGGGACGTCGACATCTCCATCTGAGGCTCATTTGACCGCCTTGGGCGACTTTGTCGAGAAGGTTTCGGTCTACAGAGCCGCGTTCCGGATCACAGGCGAGCTCGAAGGCAAGGCCACGGCTGACGCCTACCTCCAGTACGCAACGATCCTTGCGGGGTTCGGCAATTTCGACCTTGCTGACAAGTTCTTGCAGTTGTTGCCGGGCGACATTGCGGGCTTGAAGCTCGAGAAGGAACGGATCACCAAGGCGAGCAGCAAGCCAGCGGCCAAACAGCAGGCAAGAACTGGGCATAGACAGCCACAGTTTGGGTACGCCCCGGTAACTTCTGCACCAGTCTCGCCGGTGCGTCAACAGCAGGGGCTTTATGCGCCGGTGGGTGCGCCAGTGCCTGCGGCGAGAGTGTCGGTTCCGGTCTCAGCCTCTCCTGCGGCCAGAGTATCAGTAGCGCCCCCTTCTGCGAGACCTAACCCGTATGCCCCGACCGCTTTAGGCAGCATCCAGGCCGGACCAGCTTCGTCCCCACCTGCGCCGTCGATCGCTGGCCCTCCACCAGTGACTTCGTCGCAGAACCCAACCAAGGACAACGGTGGCTGGAACGACCTTCCAACCACTTTTAACAAGCACACGGTGCGCCGTGCCGCGCCAGCGGCTGTTGCCTCGTCGCAGCCAGTACAACAGCCGTTGACCCCGCACTCCAGGGTTTCCTCTTTCACCCAGCAAGCGCCGCTTCCGCCTCCGCGTGCTCCGACGATCAAGAGCCCGCAGCCGGTGGAGCCAACTCCGGCCCCGCCAAAGCCTACGAACAGATACGCACCACCTCCGCAGCTTGCTCCAACGAAGCCAGCGAGTGTGTCGGCCCCGCCAATGCCAACGCCACCGGCCGCGAACCCGTACGCCCCGCCTACTCAGTCGGCTCCGACATCGCGTTCTCAGCCGCAAACTCCAGGCTATGGTCCTCCTCCAATCCAGGCCTTTACCGCCAAGCCTAACCCATACGCGCAACCGCAGTCGCAGGGCTCTGCCTACGCGCCAGCCCCGCCTCAGAACGGTTTCGCTCAGGCTAACGGCTTTGCTCCACCTTCGCAAAACTTCCAGTTAGCCCCACCCCCTAAAATGACTCTGGCGCCTGTTGCTCCTCCTCCGATTGCCTCGCCTCCTGTCTCTACCCCCCCAGTGACTGCTGCCAAGCATGCTTCGGGCAACAGAGAACACCTTTCGGACACTGCCAGACCTGTCTTTGCCACCTTGTCTGCCAAATTCGCAGAGGTGAAGCCGCTCATGCCAGAGTCCCGCGCCAAGCAGGTGAACGACACTGAAAAGAGACTCAACATCTTGTACGATCACTTGAACAACGGCGAGTTGTCCGATGCTGTCGTTGGGCGTCTCGGTGCCTTGGCCACTGCGCTCGAGGCGAAGAACCTTGACGGGGCCCAAGCGTTGTACGGTGAGATTTCCACCGCGTTCAGCGCCGACTGTGGGGATTGGGCCGTCGGTGTGAAGCGTTTGATCGGGATGGTTTCCGCCGTTGCGTCTGCCTAAGTCTTGTGTAATAGATGTATTTCGTTTGAACAACGAGCAATAGCGAGTTTAGATGTAAGGTGTTAGGTGGGGGGTTTCAAAGTGCTTGGAGGTGAGTTAAATTTTAGCCCGGGCTTGGATGACAAGTGTAGGTTACTAGATGGGAGTATTTTGAACTTTGGTTCTGGAAGCGAGTGGATGAGGAGATAACCGGTAAAGTCTAGGGCTTAGTAGTGAGACGTAAAGTGAGAACCTTATCCGTGTTCATTCCGAGGGATTCGACCTGAGTTTGCGTACTGATCCAGTTCCCGTTTTTACTACTTACCTCAGAAGACCTTAAGAGTTACATTAGAAAATGTAAACCTGATTCAGATTCAAGGACGTCTGCCATAACATCCCTAGGTGTAAACTCTATAGAGCTTATAACGAAATTCTGAAACTCTTCGAAGCACACAGCTCTCTTTATTATTTGAGTGACAACCTCCTGCATATGCTTAGAATTCCTTTACTGCCCTTATACTGAATATAAATCTCCCAACATTATTTTATCCCCTAACGAGTTGAGATTAACTAAAATCGTGCAATTACCGGACATCGAACTATTAAACGTTACGGCTTGCCCCTAACAGTTGGGGCTTAAGCGGTGGGCGTTGTATCTAGTTTCCAGCTCTTATCGAGACTTCTGGGATATATCAATGTCTACATTCATGTTTTAACCTTTAAAGCTAATGAAAAAGAACCTTAGGATGGCAATACTTGAGAGACATACCAAAATGAAATTGTAGACCTGTCTGATCTGGTTGTTTACGCGGATATATAGAGATTTTAATCGGGTATTACGCATCGGACCGGGTAGACTATAACTGAGTATTGTAAAATTTCCGATGTGCACTTGACGCATCTGGGTTCACGCTTATCCATGAGTCATCACCTAATACTTCCACCTGGCGTGCACTTCAATGAAATTACCATCCGAAAGGAGGCGAGCTAGGTTGTGCAAAATGACGGGAAAATCCAAATTTCGGTTGAACCAATCTATCACGTTGGTTAGGTACGACTTTACCCACCATCCTCAACACTAACAGGCTTCATATTTACCAAGATATTTTCACGATTGCAAGGGCAGCTACAAATTTACATCTGCACGCTGCTTGTAGTCCAAGTAGACACTTCAACAGACTCACAGGATTGGTAGAGTCATTTTGTTATATTCCTAAAGACACTTTCAATCCTTGTAATTCACCCCGAGGCCCATCAAAATCGTCCCTGATGGACTTGCCCATAAATATTGTGCTAGGTGGCAAACTGGTGGCGATTGGGGTGCGGCGTCGCGATCTTGCCACTGATTTTAGATTTTTCTATAAGCCCTATTTAAATCACATTTAATCTCTATCCGACAGCTTCATCATTCGCATCCCTACCCTAAAAGCGCAGTCTCCTCGCTTGGCTCGACAAAATTCCCGATCAAATTCTCATCCTCTCCATCGGCAACCCTGGAGCCATCTCTCGTCATAGCATCGGCCACTATGTGTTGAACCAACTCCATCTGCAGTACGGACTTTCGCAGCTAACCAAGTCGCTGGCCCTTGCACTCTCGTCGGCCACATCAGAGAGACTTACCCTATGCAAAAGTGAAACCTATATGAACGAGTCGGGAACCGCTCTCCGGAATGCTCTTCAGCACCCGGCTGCCTTGGGTGGCAAGAACCCATTGGTGATTGTGTTGTACGACGACTTTGAAATTAACAGCGGTAAGATCAAGTTCACAAAATCCAAGAGCAATAAGAAAGAATCGCACAACGGATTGAAGGATCTCAACAAGCGTCTTCTTGGGTACGACAAGGAGTACCAGTACTTGAAGATCGGCGTGGGGATCGGCCCCAAGCCTGCGAACTCCACCTCCAACACAATGTCCAAGTGGATCTTATCCACAGAAATCTCCCTCTCCGACAAGCAAAAGATCCTCACCGAAGCACTACCGCTAATCGTGGAGATTATCGATGATATTATAGAGAAAATGGAGGAGTTTGAAAAGAAAGAGACTCGTTTGTTGAACATCGACGATATCAATCCTGATAAGATGCGGAGTCGGTTGGTCAAGAGGATGCCTCGTGAAGGAACCCGTGAAAACACTCCCAGTTCGGTGTTGTATCAATAGAGATACCGATCATAGTGATTTAAAGCCTGGTGCTGTACTAAGCCACTCCACGGTTCTTGCGGCACGTGAGACATTTGACCGGTTCACAACCGTTAGTAAAAGGAGTTTCGAATCTAATGACAAGACACACCGATATTCATTTTTTTTTTGTAGCCTGCGTTAGCTCTCAAAATAATTTTCCGTGGATTTGACGGTTTTGGTAAATCGCGGGGTTGTTTGGACGTCTACGATCGTAGAGACCAAAGTCCGGCAGAAATCTACGCGTAACGCACACGTCACTCCACAAATCAAACAAACCACCCGTCTATTAAGTTTCCCCGATTATTCCCCTACAAAAATGCGAGGGTCTTACACAAACCATGTGTTGGACATGGCGTTGCTTGTGCTTATCGGACATTACTTGGTAACGGCGCCGTTTTCCAAGGTCGAGGAGTCGTTCAACATGCAAGCGATCCACGATATCACATACTATGGGGTCCTTGATACTGCCAAATTCGACCATTCTGCCTTCCCGGGGGTGGTTCCTCGAACGTTTCTTACTGCGTTGGTTGTTAGTTTCCCCACCTTCCTCTACAAGACTCTTGTCAGGCCGTTTGTGGAACACACTGGTGCTCTGCTCGACATCCAGATGGCGGCAAGAGCGCTCATTGGCCTTGCCAATGCGGGGTCCATGATTTTCTTCAAGAATGCGGTGAAAGATGCAACCTCAAAGGGTACCTGGGCTAATTGGTACAGTATTCTCCAGTACTGTCAATTTCATGTGCTCTTCTATGCGTCCAGAACCCTCCCTAACTTCATGGCATTACCAGTGACAAACGTGGCGTTCGCCCTCCTTGCAAAGGGGAACTACACCAGCTGTTTGCACCTCCTCTCTTTCTGCGGAATAGTGTTCAGGGCTGAAATTGGGTTGTTAGC
The DNA here is from genome assembly GCF_001661335.1 of Babjeviella inositovora NRRL Y-12698. Taxonomy (NCBI): domain Eukaryota; kingdom Fungi; phylum Ascomycota; class Pichiomycetes; order Serinales; genus Babjeviella; species Babjeviella inositovora. Next base: position 443,543 of record NW_017566850.1, on the reverse strand, counting down.
CGTGGCAACGTTTGTCACGGTGACCCTTTTCGTCCCCGCCAAGGACAACGGCTTTATCGCCACCACTGCTCTCCAGGTAATGAGTATGGTATTTGGGGTCTTGGTTGGTGCCGTCACTTCTTTACTTGTGGACTCTTACTTTTGGGGATACTGGACCATCCCTGAGTTGCAGTCAGTGTACTTCAACTTGGTGGAGGGAAAGTCTGAGTTGTGGGGTGTTGAGCCTTTCTGGGCATATTTCACCAAATATATCCCAAACATCTTTACCGTGCCCGTGGTTTTGTTGCTTCTACTTCCAGGCTTCTTCTATAAACCCGAGACTGCGCGCAAGACCCCTCATTTGTTCAAGATCTTTCTCACCATTTCTGTACTCTACGTGCTTGGAATCTCCTTCCAGCCGCACAAAGAGTGGCGATTTATCGTCTACGTCATCCCCTTGCTTACAGCTGTCGGTGCCAACGGTGCCTATGGCTTTACAGCCTCCCAAACCCTAATGAAAAAATTTCTCAGCTTATTTATCGTGGCTTTAGCAGTTGCAAACTTGGGCGGCTCTTTGCTTGCGGGATACATCTCCTCGATCAACTACCCTGGTGGGGTAGCGCTTCAGAAGTTTAACACGCACATTATCCAAAAGATGAACACAGATAATCGTCATGAATTAGCCCAACACAGTGAAGCAAATCCGGCGGTTGTGCACTTTGACGTCTACACTGCCATGACAGGAGCCTCATTATTCGGGCAGATACACGACGTCACCGTTGTCTATGACAAATCTGAGACCTCCGATGACTTGTTTGTCCGCTGGCCAACCTTCGACTACCTCATCATGGAGGCGCCGCTAGAGACATCAGGGCTTTTGACTAAGGACACCTGGAGACAGGTTGACTCCGTCTGGGGATATAGTCACACCAGTGTTTTGCCAATCTTACAGGAGATCATAAGTTGGGGCGATAACAAGCGCATTCCCGTGGCAGAGTTGTGGGAGAGTGCCCAGCGATGGGAAAGTTGGGTATCGCTCTTGGAGAGCATTGTAGTGCAAAAAGAGCTTGTGTTTATCTATGAGCGTACCCAGGAGGATGAATTCGGGGTAGCAGAGCGGGCTCAGCACTTGAAGATGATCAAAGAAACGCTTGATAAGGCCCAAGCGGTGGATGTGTGAGGACCGAGTTACAGTCTAATGTGGTTTAACATATTGCGGTACTGGTAATCTGGGATAATTACTGTATAGTATAAGAGTGCGGTGGTATGGATCGTGGTCATTCCCTCCGTGCCATAAGCACCGTTTGAATTGACCCTTACCCTTCTCGGACGGATTACACTAAAATCTGACAAATAGTTGAATTATTTTTATGCCTTACTCTCTGTGATACGTCCTCGCACAATCCTTAATATAACAATCACAAAGTAACACCATATTGCCGAATATTAAATCCTTCTGATTAGCCTCCGGTTTATCTCCACTCTGCATCCTGCACCCTGCGGCATCGCCCGCCGCACAAAAATTTAATTTTCCTTTCACGGTGAAAAGTTTTTTGTACATAAAAATACAGTACACTATCTCAGCATCCCATTATAGCCCACACAACACAATATGGCGAAGAGATCCCAAGCTAAGAAGGTCACTCCTAAGATGGACGATTTTGTCTTGACCATCTCCGACTCCGAACAGGAGGTTCCGGACTACGACTCCAGTGATGATGAGCAGATCGTGCCGGCAGCCGCCGAGGCGCTTGAGGCCGAAGCCACCGAGATCTCCTCCAAGAAGAACGCCAAGGTGAAGAAGGCAATTCAGGCCAAGAAGGCCAAGAAGGCCCAGAAGACTGAGGTTGTCAACGCAGAAGACGAAGTTGACGAGAACTTGAACCCAGACTTCCAGTTCAGTTTGGACGGTTTCGAGACGACCGACAACTTTGAGGGCTGGGACTTTGGTGATGAGGAAGTTAAGGATAGCAATGGTAATGTTATCAAGAAGGATGTTGACTTGGACAGTATTTTGAGAAGAAAGGGTGGTTTAGGTCAATTGGTTGGTGGTCAGACCTCTGACATTGAAGAGGAGGAGGAAGCAGACGATGAAGATTTAGCCATGGATGGGTTTGGTATGGGTGCCAAGCCCGAGGAATCTGAAGAAGATGAAGATGAAGATGAAGAGGAAGAGGAAGAAGAAGAAGAGGAGGTTACTGAATTAAAGTCCAGTGATGTCTCGGGAAAGATTACAGTCGAACAGGAAGACTCAGCAGAGCAATTAGCAGAGTTTTTTTCCGCAGAATCTGAAACCTTTACTGCGACCCAGAAGCAAACTCACACCACCTTCAACACCTTAAACCTCTCGCGCCCATTGTTGCGTGGTCTCTCCCAGTTAGGCTATACCACTCCATCCCCTATTCAGTCTGCCACCATCCCGATGGCCATGTCTGGTAAGGACATTGTTGCTGGGGCAGTGACTGGTTCGGGTAAAACCGCTGCCTTCATGATCCCGATCATCGAGAGATTGTTGTACAAGCCGGCCAAGATTGCATCCACGCGTGTCATCGTGTTAACCCCTACCCGTGAGTTAGCGATCCAAATTTCCGATGTCGGAAAGAGAATCGGGCAGTTTGTCAACGGGTTGTCCTTCGGTTTGGCCGTCGGTGGTTTGAACTTGCGCCAGCAGGAATTAAACTTGAAGAGCAGGCCCGATATTGTCGTTGCGACCCCGGGTAGATTCATCGATCACATTCGCAACTCGCCATCCTTCTCCGTTGATGCAGTTGAGGTGCTCGTCATCGATGAGGCCGATAGAATGTTGGAGGAAGGTTTCGCAAAGGAATTAACCGAGATCTTGCAGTTGTTGCCGGGAAAGAGACAGACCTTGTTGTACTCTGCCACGATGAACTCCAAGATCAACTCCATGATCCAGTTGTCGCTTAGATCGCCTGTCAGAATCATGTTGAACCCGCCAAAGCAAGCCGCCACCGGCTTGGTCCAGGAGTTCATCAGAATCCGTAAGAGAGAAAACTTGAAGCCATCTGTGCTTTTCAGTGTCTTGAAGAAGATCGACCATCAGCAACAGCACCGTATCGTTGTTTTTGTGGCCCGTAAGGAAATGTGCCACAAGTTGCGTATCATTCTTGGGTTGTTGGGTATGAAGGTTTCTGAGTTGCATGGTGGGTTGACCCAGCAGCAGCGTTTACAGTCTGTTACTGACTTCAAGAACTTGGTTGTTCCAATTTTGATCTGTACCGATTTGGCCTCCAGAGGTTTGGATATTCCGAAGATCGAGTATGTTGTCAACTTTGACATGCCGAAATCTTATGAAATCTACTTGCACAGAGTCGGGAGAACCGCGCGTGCCGGACGAAACGGTAAGTCCATCTCGCTCGTGGGCGAGTCTTCCCTCGACAGAAGTATCGTCAAGGAGGCAATCAAGGGGGTGGAGACCCAGAACGGTGGTAAGGCGGTCGGTAGAAACATTGACTGGAAGGAGGTTGAATCCTTGTTCAAGGTCATTGCCGACAAGGGTGATATTGTGGAGGAGGTTTTGGAGGAAGAAAAGAGCGAAAAGGAGTTGTTGATTGCGGAAATGGAGTTGACCAAATCGGAAAACATCATGAAGTACAAGAAGGAAATCGCCGCCAGACCAAGAAGAACCTGGTTCGAAACCGCCCAGGAAAAGAAGCAGTCGACCGTCATGGCCGCCTTGACCAAGGGCGGGAAGAAAGTCAACTCTAGAAAGAGAAAGGCCGACGAGGTCAGAAAGGAGGAGCCAGGCAGGTCCTATAAGAAGACCAAGAACGACAGGGTCACCGACCAAGACAGAAGCTTCAAGAAGCAGCTGGCCAAGTCCGTGGAGAAACAGAAGAAGAAGAAGCCAACCTACAAAAAGTAAATGTCTGGGGTATCTGTATAATAGTTAATTAATGTTATTTCAAGAATGATTAAAGTAAGGCTGAATTTTCTGGGGGGTTACAGTGTGGTAGATATAAATTCTGTATAAACCTGAGGGCCAGGTCATGAGATTCAAACTCTCGGATTTGATCTGACAAATCCATCGATCAATATAAAAACAAACAAGGTATTCATCACCCGTTCATAAAACTTCTTACATCATCAAACTGTGTGAATCTCGGTAAATCCCGCCAATTTTATCCCCATTCAACCCTAATAGCCTTCTGGAACGGATAAATTTAGAGATGGTGCCGGCCAAAGACAATAGCGCGATCTCTCTCGGGTGTGCTGGCAGATCTGCCCGCTTGCCAGTGCGCACATACCACGGATGGCTCTAACGGGACTGACCACCCGGTGCAGCCCAATCTCCAGCCAGGGACAAAACATAGACGACACGATGGAAATTAGACCATCGGCATCTGGAGTGAGTAAAGTATGGCTCAGCTCGATAACCAGAACGCCCCTATGCTCCCTAGCGTGTGCGTCTAAGACACGTTGACGACAGATCAGCACGATGGGGCCAGGATACGAGCAGCTCTCGAATCTCATGCACAAGAACCGCCAGATCTACATTTCTAGGTAATATAGTCCGGGGAGCCTCCTATCCTTGGCTTCCAAAAATCGTGCCTCTGGTTTAACTTTCGTTCATTTGGCAGCAACCTTCGATGGGGAATCTCCAGTCTGGTAGAAGCGGCCAGAGCGCCAAACAGCCCTGGTCAGCACCTGTTATATCGCAGCCACTAAACTGGTAAGCGTCTGCTAAACTAACGAGCGCAGACGCACTTCCCCACACGTGACAACCTAAGGGGTGGAATGTCGCGGCCATTTCCACCCTCCGTTCATCCTCAAGGTTCCTAGCTCTTAAACATTAATCCAATTGACAAAAAATTCCCCGGTCCATGTTCTCCTTCCAAATCTACCAGGGTGTTGGTGAGAGAATACCCAGGCGGATGCCCGCCTCGCAGCACGCAGAGGGCGGAATTAGCCGCTCCGCTTTACACAGGATACGGCTAATCCGGCGTCAAAAGTGGCCAGCGTTCATTTTTTTTTACATTGTGTAGCCACCATATATATCCGATTCCCGTTGCACTTTAAGGTCTTTGTTCGTTGAGCCGCTTTCTTCCTGAAACCTTCGTTCCTAATTAATCCATCGGTTATTGTCAGCTATTAATATCCACTAGCTACCTGCTATTAATCCCACCCCACTAATTACCTTCTAGCACACAATGAACTCGCAAAGTATCAATAATCACTTGAACCAATGTATGTATCAAGATAACTCGACGGAGTATCCGATCGCCAGAGATGAGAGTACTAGCTACATGCTAGTCTGTACACCCAGTTCATTCCTAACCTTTAGTGCGCGAGAGCAAAACGGAGTTGGGCGAGAAAACCGCGGTCGAGTACCTCAAGATCCTCAAGAAGAACCTCAGCGGGACGGACTCGCAGGAGCTCTCTAACTCGATCTACTTATTAGGCAAACTCTTGGAAAACACGTTGCCACCGACGCCGCAGCTCATCTCGTTGTTTGACGACAAGTTCGACGTGCTCGTAAACCATGCGCTGACCAAGACGGACAAGATCAAAAAGTCGATCAATATTATCTGCCTCACGGCAGCTCAGGTGTTTATCCAATCGGTGGGCAGCGACGCCAAAGCGATCTACCATTTGAACAAGCTCTTCAAGATTCTCCCGCCGTCAGACCTCATCATCGGAGCGATGGACGAAAAGTTCTTTCTCAACTTGTTCAAGTGGCTTACCAAGACGCCGCTCGACGACTCCACTTACAAGTCTATCATTATCATCGGGTTCAAGGTGCTCGACGGGCAATTACACCCACAGCCCACAAATATCTCCAAGCTGCAACCGCTCAATGCCATGTTGACCGCCATCATCCACACACCCAACTTCTTCCAGCCGTTGAACAACAAGTTGTTCAGTCAGGATCACCGTATGGTAGGCGCGCTCATTGACTTCCTCCGTTTGTGCCTCCTCCGCGCGGTCGATCATCTGTCCACCATGTTGATCAAGGTGTACTCGGACATGACGGCGGCGGGCGTGTGGGCCACGTTGTCAGAGCTCGTCGAGGATAGTGACAAGCTGACCGAGCTTCACCACCAGCTCAACAACCTCAAGATCGTGTTGGAAAAGACGATGCGCATCTTCGACAAGATCCGTTTGGACTACGACAACGACATCCACCGCCTCATCCTCAAAGACTGCCTCGAGGTGCTCAAGGAGGCGTGGGGCTCGTCCGCCGACGGGCCCACCAAGAAGGACTACGTCAACTCCGGCTTCACCGAAAAGCCCCACGAGTACATCCTTGCCAACTACACGGTGCTAAACGTGTTGGACCTTACGCAGTTCTTCCAACACTCGGACAAGACGTTCCGCAAGATTTTCTCCGAGACGCTCTTGTTCAACAATGACGATTCGCACTTTCCTCTCGCACAAGCCATCGTCGAGATCTCCTCCTTGATGTTGTCCATCTTTGACAAGAACGGCCTGGGCGACAACCTCCTTGCGTGTGCGTCGCTGATCACCAACTCGTACCGCCCGCGCTTCCACAACTTCCACGAATTTGTCTTTTCCAAGCTGTCCATCTACCACTACGCGCTCACCCAGACATTGACTTTGTACAACATTTCCAAGGCCACCGCCCTGGACTTGCGCACCATTGTGTCGCTCATCACGATTCTTTACGAGTACTGTGACGAGACCATCCTCGCGCGCGGGGGTCAGCTCTTCGTGGTTGACGAGCTCAAGCTCTTAAACGACATCACCTACGACGAGTTGCGCAAGATCCAGTTGGCTAAGTTCAAGAAACACAAGTTTGACTTGTGGAGCGGCGAGTTGGGCCAGTTCAACGAAAAGTTGTCTTCTGAGGTGTTTGACTTTGTCAGAGAGCAGCGTGTGTTGCAGTTATTGAAGGGCAGTTGGGTGTTTGTTTCAAATCCGTTGGCTAAAGCAGCGCCGCCCGCATCCTCCAGCACCATAGCCAGCTCGGTGACTGCCAGCGCGGCCTCCAAGAAGGCCCTGTACTACTACATTGCCCTCTCGCCAGACCGTAAGCTCCTCTACTACAAGACCTACGACTTTAAAACCTCTAATAAGCCGTCGCTTGACCTCAACACCCCCGGGGTCAAGGCCATCGAGTTGAAGAACGTGTACAACGTCAAGACCCGTAAGATCGAACAGGAGTCTGGCGTGCCAATGGCCTCACCTCACTTGATCAACATTATCAGTCGGACGTCCTACGAGTTGATCAGCTTGTGGGGTCGTACAGCAACGGTGGCATCTTCTGGGGCTTCGGTGATGACCACGGGTACGGCTGGCTCCGGTGTCAAGCAGGAGAAGTTGTTGTTTGAGTTCTACGTTGACACAAAAGAGTCTTCTTTTGTGTGGGTGGATGGCTTGCGGGTGTTGTGCACGGCCGGTGGCGTCACTGCCGGTGGTCACAGCTCCACCGCCGCCTCCACCGCCAACTCCGTGCGCAACTCTGTCATTGCAGGTATCAGCACCTACTCCGTGCCCGACACCGCCAACGAGTTATCGGAAGACACCGCCAACCAGATCTCCATGTTGGAGGACTTGCGCAAGAACATCCAGTTATTGCAGTTGAATGACGACGATTTACCTGAGAGCGTGAGCGCCAAGCCGTTGGATGACGATGTATACGACTTGGACGAGTTGATGGCCTTGCAGAAGGCGGGGTATTTCTACAGTTAGTGTATTTTATAAAAGTGTTTTTTTTTAAAAAAAAGTGTAGCTGAGTACAGCGAAGGAGAGGAAATGAAGGACTGTGGAAGGATAAGTAGATTTATGGATTGAGTAGGTGGAGGGAAGCTAAACTGGTTATGGATAATGTAGGGATGAAATTTCTGGTGAAATATTCTGCCTCAAACCTGTAGAATCGTTTAAATAGGGTATTTATCTGCGAGGAGTGGGGTATATGGATGTTCATTAGGTGTTTATAAACCTGCGATAGTGTAGTAAGCGTGTAGCTGTCACGTGATAGGGGTCAATATTCTATATAAGGAGGTCGATCCCTCCCTCCTTTATCCTATATACATTATAGAGGTAACCAGTATTACTTATTACTATAAGTAGATATTCTACCCTTGAGGTAGAGATATACCACAGATAGCCCATTTTAAATCCAGCGGGGGTGGGTGCACGCAACGAGTTTGATGATATTTCCCTCTCATTAAATCTACACTCCGAATCTCTTCCTCAATTCAAGTCATTCCAAAACCACACATCTTTAAACTCAAACTATTACCCTTTTGTTGGGCTGCCAATACGTTACGCCCGTATCATGGATATAACTCTGGCCTCTTATTTTTCCGCATTGGGACAGCGTCTGCCAATCTGCCGGATACGTTGCTATCAGTCATGACGCATGTGGCATACTTTCAACGCCTTCGATACCTGAACCCTTCTCACCCCTATAGACAAATACCAGTCCTTACTACTACACATGGACTTTAGCATCTTTACAAATGGCACGGTGCCTCAGAGCGATGCCCAGTGCGAGCTTCTAGGCCCTACATCCCTCATCATCCAATCGCTTATGGCGGTTGCCTCCCTCTCCACTTTGGTCATCAAACGCCAATACGAGACGCCCCGAAGGCCATGGCTTATCTGGTGGTTTGATATCCTGAAACAGTTGTGTGGGTCCTGCTTGGTCCATTTTGTGAATCTCTTTGGCAGCGTTTTCCACGACCCAGACACCCCTATATCTGTAAGACTGGTTCTCTTTGAAGGGCGAAAGAAAAAGTCCCGGGGAAAACCGGTTTCAGGTCCGGTTGCCGGGGATGATGATCCCTGTGATTGGTACTTTCTCAACACACTCTTTGACACAACGGTGGGGGTGTTTGTTCTCTACCAAACATTGAAGCTCATCTACTATCTCTTATACCGGTATCTACCGCAAGAGCAGCACGCGTCCATAACCTCGGGACAGTACGGCTCTCCCAAGCCGAGGTTCTCGTGGTACATGAAACAGTTGTCTGTCTACTGCTCCGCGGTGCTCATGACCAAGTTCAGCATTTTCAGCATGTTGCTTGTGTTTCCCGGGTTGATCGAGTTCTTTCTGCTCTGGTGCTTATGGTGGCTAGACGGGCTTTCAGGCGATGTGCGTGTGTTCTTTGTGATCTTGGTATTTCCTATGATCATGAACGGTATAGGATACATCATTGTGGACAACATGATTTCCAGCAAGTTTTATCCAGAGGAGGATGAGGAGCGCCGTGACGGAACCGCTAGAGAGACCCGTGCGTTGCTAAGAGATAAGAGCAGGTCAGCGCTGACAACTGTGTATGGGTCCGTGTCTCCAAATTGGAGTGGGGAGGGAGATACTTTTACAAGCAATTTATGATCCTGCAAAGCACCTTGGAATTGAATTCAGGCAGCAATCTGAAAATCCCCGGCACTTTCCTAATAGAGTCTGCCACGGCAGGGAATGAAAGTACCCAGGTGGGATTTATTGCGAATGGTTGAAGATGGCCATAAGGCACATCTTAGTATACGAGCAGGGGCAGATATCGAATAGCCAAATAATGGTTTCTCTATATTTAGAGCATAAGGCTAGAAAATCCACCTTATCTGAGCCATATAATGGGTTGCATCTTGTAAAGGATTGTCAATTGGCTACGTACTCTTACATACAGCTCTCGGTGCCCTTTCAGATGGGGAGATTATCGGGAAACCTTGCCCTGTGAAGCTCGTCGTACTATTTTTCAAGCACCTGGTTTTAAGCTAGAGATTGAATTTAACTTTAAACCTTACATTAACTATTTCCAAGACCAGGAAGTCCAGCTTCGAGCTTTTTTTTTATACACAAATCCTCTCACTCTCGGATTTTACCAATATACGATTGAATGTTTATACACTTTTGAGTATGCTTGAGCCTGTGATTATTGTTGCGAGGTGGTAACTACACCCATTTCAATGTCTGGTTGGCGCGGGGTCTTGGCGGGGGTGTCGAGCAATCCGTCAAAGAAGCCCTCGCGTACTTCGGACCAGCGGCTCAATAGCACGCTTGCCAAGATCATTGCGCCACAGCTGACAAGCTCCCAGATCCACCACTCAGTGTCTGTCCAGAGCGAGGGGAAAGTGCCCAAGTAAAACCAATCAACGAGCACATTGATGATGTGCAAGGATAAGGCCAAGTCCCAGACGATCTTCGAGCGCGACTGGAGAATGAGTGACATGAAACACACCGTGAGCACGTCTATGAGACACCAGCAGCCGATGAGTGTGAGCGTGCGGGTGTTTGAGATCGAACGGAGGATCACTGACGGTGCAAGGATCCATTCCACGGAAAACGCCGGGTCGGCCCCCACCCAGCCCAGGAGAAGCGCTACCATGCCAATGAGAAGGAAAGCAGTGGTGTAGTAGAAGAGCTGGATTGCGAGAACCTGAAGTACAAGGCGGAGCGGCATCGTGGGGGCATCCCCGTTGGGGCTACTTAGCGCTTGGTACGATGCTGTGTGGGTGAGGCTGTGCTTTAGCGACTGCGGCAACCGAAGAAGATTGCGTAAGTTGAACATTAAAGGGTAGGTATGACAAATGGAATAGGTTGTGAAAGACTGATATTAGGTTAGATCGAGAATGGAGAATTCATGTTAAACGACGAGTGTGATTGTAGACTAACGGGTGGTGGATCGAGTACCAGATCGATGTATTGGTAACGTGGCCGCACTTTCGGCGTGTGTCTACCGCTCTGCCCAGCAGACCAACAAGGCCGAGGAGATGGCTATCTCATGTCATTGATTTATATTGGAGCAGGCCAAAAACACTCCATTCAGGTAATTTTTAGTTTATTTTATTTTATCCAGTAGCATAGATCCTTTCGTCTGAGGATTAAGCGTCGAAAGCAAGTATCGTTGATCTGCCGGTAGCTATCTCGCTTATCTTTTTTCAGTCTCTTGATGTTATTCTCATCCAGCCTCCACGCCTGATAACCACTTTACACAAAGCTAGAGCATTACTTTTTTTTTTTTTTTTTTTTTGGGGGGGGGGGAGGGGGGTTTCTAGTTTTTTAACATCCTCTGTGGAATCAAATCGACATCCCACCTGATAGATTAAACCGGCAACCCTTACATGACTGCACAAGGGGGCTTGTACTATACACGTGACTTTCACGCTTTCCATGGTATACGCACACACCCGATGTTGCGATGTCAAAAAAAACTTGGATCAAAACGGCACTGGCCAGTGTCATACCACCCTTCCCCTGCTCATACCACCCTCTCCACGTGCAATGTCTTTGCCGTTCCATTCTTTTTCCACGCCGATAAAGAGCCAGCCTGGGACGCCCATCTCTAAACGGCTCCTCAAGAGCACGCCCGTTGACGCCGATTCGGAGTATGCTAGCGCCAACACGTCGTTTGCGGGGATCAAGTCGGTGCAAACGCCGCTGTTGAACCCGTTACTCAGTACGCCGCTCCGTGACCCTGCGCAGTCGCCCTATGCCCGGTCGAAGAGCGCTAAATCCCCGCTCTCGTTCGACCTGAGTGCCATGAAGAGCCCCTTCAACTTCACGCAGTTTGCCAAGGTGTCACCGTTTGTGTCTGAAAACCAGCGGAGCTCTCCTGTGACCCCAAAACGCACCGTTCTCAGTGGAGTCAAGTCATCAGCCTTTACCAGCAGTTTTAGCCGCGCTAAGTCGCCGGTTCATTCTCTGTCACTCCCCCGTCAGTCGCAGCTTCAGTCGCCGCCGGTCTCGCGGGAGACCGTCCCAGTGATGCTCTTCCCCACCTCTGCATTATATCTGGAAGCACCGCTCGATTCCCTTCCACTGTCGGCACTAGAAGACAACTTACCCACCGGCGAGTGGTCGCATCCGTTGATGGCGGAAGTGCAGCACAACCTCGTGAACAAGGAGATGGCGGGCCGCAAGCTTGTGGTCAACGTGCTCCTCGTCATGGCAGTGCACCTTCTTACAAAGGTTGCGAGCTTGCGCCCCATCCAGGAGTTCATCTACCACTCGCGAGTCGACTCTGAGCTCCTCGAAGCGGGTACAGCATTGTGCCAGTACGCATACTGGGCGCTTGTCGGATTGTTCTGCTACAATATTATCAGTTGCGCGGTTGTGGTACTTCAGAAACAGGCTCCCAACCCCAAAATTACCGACCTTACCGAGAAGCAGAGACGATTGATGGGGTTGGAAGCCGCAGGGGTGGATAGTGAGACTACGTTTGACGTCAAGGCTGCAGCCAAGCCAAAGTACCAGAGACACCTGTCGTTTCTGTACAGCGACCGTGCGAAGAGCGTGGTGCCGGCCACATCCTTCTCCACCTCCAAGATCAGAGGCACTACCTCGTTGATGGTGGGCGCCGGCAAGATTCAATCGCGCCGCGGGAGCTTGGTTGGTCAGCCCCCTCTCCCGAAGGTGGAGCTAGAGGTGCAATCCCTCAGCCCAAGTGATCGTAAGTCTGCGAGGGTGGACGAGGAGCACTTGAAATCAAAGTTTATGAAGCGTTTCAGCATCAACATTGTGGACGAGGAGGATAGTGAAGCCGAGGAATTGGCGAACAAAAGCAGCGCCCAAAGAAGCATTTTTTCCTAGAATGTATAGTTGATTTTAATGCATAACGTTAAGAAACGGTGCGAGTTTCTGTTGTAGAAAATGGGGGGTGTGAACATGTAATGTCTATCGCATTTACAGGTTCAGTTATAAATTATGGATCATACATTATAAACCTAATTATAAATTATGAATCGTGGTTCATACATTTTCATATACACAGATTAAACAAAAAAAGATATCTACAACTTAAGACGCTCCAAGTTGGAGATGGTAGCTTCCAATGTTTCGATGTCAGCGACGGTAGCTTCGAGACGGGTCTGGTTTAACTCCTTGGCGGAATCAGAGGCCTTTTCAGCATAGTCCTTACCGTTGATAGTCTTGACAATGGCTTCCTTAGCCTTGGCGGCTTTGGCCAACTTACTCTGAATCTTGGCGATCTCGGCACCGATGTCGACCTGGCCCTTGACCAAAACGTGGACGCTGCACTCTGGAGTAACGGATTGCAAGGCACAGCCCTCTGGAACCTGGGAGGCATCTTTGACAACGGTAATGTGCTCGACGGCCTTAATCAAAGAGACAATGGAGTCCTGCTGCTTGGAGGCGACAGTGTAGATCTCGCTGGTGGTGGCCTCCACAAAGATCTGACCGTTCTTCAAAATGTTGTATTGGGACAACAAGGATCTAGCACCCTTGGTGATTTCCAACACCATCTCATAAGACTTGTAAGCCTCGGAGTCATCCATGGAGGCGCTGTACACTGGGTAAGCAGCCGTGACGATGGTCTCGGAAGTCTCCGAAGCGCGCTTTGGCAATCTCTGCCACATCTCTTCGGTGAGGAACGGCATGAATGGGTGGATCAATCTCAACGCACCGTCGGTACAGGTGTACAAGGTGTCACGGGCAGACTTCTTCTGCTCCTCGGAACCCTCCAAGATCAAGTACTTGGAGTTTTCGATGTAGACGTCACACAAGTCGTACCAGAAGTCGTAGATGGCGGTGGTGGAAGTGAGGAAGTCACGCGCATCCAACGCGTCGTTGACAGACTTGCTGGTCATGTTCAACTTGTGCAAGATCCACTTTTCAACCAAAGACTCCTTGCCGGTCAAGCCCTTGGCAGCCGGTGGCACGTAGTCGTCGCCAAGACGCATCAACGCAAACTTGGTAGCCTGGTAGATCTTGTTACAGAACTTACGGTAGCCTTCGACACGCATAATGTCCAAGTTGATATCTCTGCCACCGGTAGTGTAGGCACACAAGGCGAATCTCAAGGCGTCAGTACCGCACTCTGGAATACCGTTTGGATATGATTGCTTCTGGCCCTCCTCGGCCCTGATAAGCTCGCTTGGGTCCAAGTTACCGCCCTTCAACTTGTCGTGCAACTGCTGCAACGGAATCCCGGCAATAACATCCAAAGGATCCACAACGTTGCCCAAAGACTTGGACATTTTTCTGCCCTGGGCATCTCTGACCAATGAATGGCAGAAGACCTCTTTGAAAGGAATCTCGCCGGTCAACTTCAAACTCAACAAGATCATACGGGAAACCCAGAAGAATAAAATATCCCAACCGGTCTCCAACATGGACAACGGGTAGAAGCGCTTAAAGTCTTCGGCCTGGGTGTTAGGCCAGCCGACAGTGGTGAACGGCCACAACCCGGAGGAGAACCAGGTGTCCAACACATCCTCATCCTGTTCCAAGGTGAACTTCTTGCCCGCGAACTTGATGTTGGCCTTCTGTTGGGCTTCCTCCAACGATCTACCAGCGACCCAGTAGTTGTTGTCCAAAGAGTTGTCATCTTCTGAGCCGTCCATCTTCACAAGATAAACCGGGCATCTGTGGCCCCACCACAACTGACGGGAAATACACCAATCCTGGATGTTTTCCATCCAGTGGAAGTACTCAGACTCGGAGGACTTCGGAGTGATGGTGATGGCACCGCTTCTGACGGCCTTGATGGCTTCCTTAGCCATGTCGCTCTGAGACACCCACCACTGCGGCTTCAAGTACGGCTCGATAATGTCGCCGGATCTCGAGCAGGTCGGGATGGTCATCTCATTGTCCTGCTGTTCAACGAACAAGCCCTTGCTCTTCAAAGAGTTAATGACCTTGGCCCTGGCGTCGAATCTCTTTATGCCTTCCCATTCGCCACAGTTCTCGTTCAACAAACCGTCGTCGGTCAAGATGTTGACCACCTCGAGGCCCTGGCGCTTACCGGTGGCGTAATCGTTGTTGTCGTGGCCGGGAGTGATCTTGACAGCACCGGTACCAAACTCCATGTCAACTGCCTCCTTGTCGCAGACAATAGGGATCTTCTTGTCCAAGAATGGGTGGAAGACGAACTTTCCGTGCAAGTGCTTGTATCTGGCGTCGTCTGGGTGTACAGCCACACCGGTGTCACCGAAGATGGTTTCCGGTCTGGTGGTAGCGACAACCAACTTCTCGTCAGAGCCTTCGACCTGGTAGGCGAACGAGGTCAACACACCGAACTCGATCTTCTCATCATAGCCTGGCACGGCCAACAAAGTTCTGCCTGGAACGGTCTTGTTGTCAACCTCCAAGTTAGAGATGGCAGTGTTCAACTTGACGGACCAGTTGACCAAACGGGACGCTCTGTAGATGGTTCCGTCATCGTGGAGACGAACAAAAGCCTCGACAACGGCCTCAGAACGCGCGTCGTCCAAGGTGAACGCCTCTCTGGTCCAGTCGTAGGACGCACCAAGTTTCTTAACCTGGTTCTTGATCTTGCCATGATACTCCTCTTTCCACTCCCAGACCTTCTCAACAAACTTTTCACGACCCAAGTCGTGTCTGCTCAAGCCCTGCTTCGCCAACTGCTTCTCAACGACGGACTGGGTAGCAATACCGGCATGATCAAAGCCTGGAATGAACAACGTGGTCTTGCCCTTCATTCGGTTGTATCTAATCAAGGTGTCCTGGATGGCGATGGTCAACGCGTGTCCGATGTGCAAGGCACCGGTGACGTTTGGCGGTGGTGCTGGGATGGTGAACGCGCCCTCTGGCTTGATATCACCGGAGGCAGTGAACTCGGGGGCATGGAAACCCTGCGAATCCCACCACGAGTACCAAGAGGACTCGATGTTTTGTGGGTTGTAGGCCTTAAAGGAAGGATCTTCGAAGGGAATCAAGATCTTCTTCTCGCCTGGCTTGGTCTGGTCCACAAATTGTGGCACTGGCTCCTCGACCTTCTTTTCCTTCTTTGGCTTGGCGGTGGTGGCCGCGGCGGTCTTGGCCGCGTCCTGCTTCTTCTTTTTTGCCTCGAACTTGGCGAGCTTCTCGGCCTTTTTGAGGTCTCTTTCGATCTCTTTGGCGGTCTTCATTTTTGGCGCTTCTGGGATGTCGGACATTTTGATGCTAAAGAGTCGAGGTGTGTGAATGCGAACAGCGGTCTTATATATATTCGCTCGCAACAAAAACATAGTGGTATCAGCGTGTGGTTTTGCAAAATCCATTGACGTCAAAGAAAAAGTGCGACTGAAGCCGGGTAACGGTGCTACACTCCACCTATGACACCCAGGGATAGCGTGTCGAGTAACTGAATCTTTTACGGTATTGGAAAATATGTGTCTACGGGCCTAGTAGCTAAGCTAGATTTATTGCCACCATGAGTCATTTCATCATTGCGCGTCTTTAGACGGCTATGAAATTTGCGTCTCGAGAAGTGAGTCAGGGTCGCAAGAGCCTGTATAGAGCTTTAGGTCCGACCGGCATGGTTTGATGGACTAACAATTTAACCCACAGCTCTGGTCGGATAATAATTCAGTCGGGATCGGGAACTTGATCACGGTATGGTTTTTTTACATTGATATGTAACCATAGACTTTTTTTTTTTTAGCCAATGGAGCATGGTGAGTTATGTCGACATCCTGGGCATTTTTCGCAGTACTGCCCTATTCATACACTGCTCTGGTTATTAATTAAAAGGCTGTTTTGCCCTGAATATTTTACTCTTGCGTTTAAGACAGAAGGACTGGGTGTGAACGTCTGCGACTCCTATTTTCACCGCATCATTCAATAAGGTTTAGCATTTTCAGGCTCACCTGGTCCTTATGACTCTTTTTTTTTCTCCGGGAAATGGTTCTAGCATTAGAGTGAGTCAGTCTTAGGGTAGCTGTACTATAGTCTCTTCCATACATACAAGACGACCCTTTACACGTGTTTTGCAAACTATTAACTTTTATAGCTGTGTTTTGCTTGGCCCTAACAGTAGAAACGTAAATCCCTCCACAGATTTAATCCCCTGCAATCGCTAGCACATTTAATTACAGGGGAGTGGGAATTTAAAATCTTGGTCCGTTGATCTAAGATATCTGTAAAACTCAAACATATGAATGGTGTAACGCTGAGCAAAATAGACTGATTATAAACCATTGACCTAACATACGTCTGCTTGGATATCTCCTTGCATTAACGACTGGTATACGTTTTCTGGTTCCTATGTTTCCATCATTTTATCCATTTTACATTTGATTAATATACATACACGCCCGGTCAAACCCAAGATCCTATTTGTCGTCGCGGTGGCCATGGGCGGTTCCAATAATGTGTTTGCTCCTCTCGCTCTTGTACTTGACGGCACCCGGCTTGCTGTGTCTTCTCTGGTTGTCGACCCTCTTCTTCAACGCCTCCATCTCCACACGCTTGATCTCTCCCGCACTCTTGACGGCGATCGGAACGTGTCTGTGTCTGGCGATTCTCTTAATCTCCGGCATGTGCTTGTATCTGTCCTTCAACGCCTCGTCATACTCGAGCTTGTTGCGCTCTCTGGTAGACTTGACCAGCGATCTGGCAGACGCGTTGGATCTCCACAAACGCACATTCCCGTCGTCAGACCCGGTGAGAATATACTTGGCGTCCATGGAGAACTTTGTACAGAACACACGCTGCATTCTCTTGGTATGGTAGATGTCCCTGGAGTGTCCGTCGCGAGTCTTGAAGATACGGATGGTCTTATCGTAGGAACCGGTGACCAACTCTTCACCGGTCGGGCTGAAGTCAATGTCCATCACAGCCGCGACGTGGTCCTTGTACACGTTCAACGAGCGCGACAAGTTTCTCATGTCCCACAAGTACCCGTTGTGATCTTCGGATGCGGTTGCAAAGTTGAAGGCCTCCATCGGGTTCCAGGCGATGGCGTTGGTTCTCATCGTAGCCACCATCTTCTGTGTAGGCGTGTTGGTTCGGATGTCGTACAACACCACGGATCTGTCGGAACCAGCAGACGCAATAATGTTTGTCTCGGTCATGTTAAACTTCACAGCAGTGATGTTATCGGAGCCCCACGAGAGGTTGGTGACCGGCTTGCTGCGGCTGGCGTCCCACAACTGGATCTCTGCCCCACCGGTGACAAACATTGACTCCTTGCGATGGTGGTCGATCGACTGGAACGAGTGCTCGCCCAAGTAGGTCTTGAGCAACCCATTGGTGCCGCGCTTGTTGCTGATCTCCTGGTCATCCACCCCGCGGTAGTCGGCAGAGTTCACGGACCACAACTTGATGGTCTTATCGGCACCACACGACAACATCTGGGACTGTGGAGTAACAACTAACCCAGCAACCGTCCCGTAATGGGCCTTGAAGGAGGCAGACTCGTCGCGGATAGCCATGTCCCAGTACTTGATGACACCGTCACCGGAACCAGTGGCCACAGCGTTCAAGGTGGACAAATTCTTGGCAATACAATACACACCGTCGCGGTGGCCTTTTCCCAAATCGCCCACGAACGGCTGCGCAAACATTCTCTCCATCTTGGTCGCGGTAAGCGCTCTGGTGTACTCCCTCGCACGCTCGAACGGGTGCAATGCAGGGTTCAAGTTTCTTGGTAAAGAGGATTCCTGGGTGTTACGGATTGGGACATAGTTGTCTGCCGATCTGGAAATGGTTTTGATCTTCATGGTGGTTGAAACTGGGTCTGGGGTTGAAGGGGTGCTTACCTATTGCATTAAATTTTTAAGAGGAAAAAATTACTAGAAAAAGAAAGAAACGCGATGCGGTCAGGTGACTTGTATAAGATATATGCAGGACGGTGTGCGCCTTCCGACTTGTGATTTCGTACTTGGAGTTTTACCATTGGTAACCATCCAGATATAAACACAGACTAGATATGTATAATTATTATGAATATACATCTAGAATATACGGGCGTATATATCTCTATATATACTAGTTTGAGTTTGAAATCATATATGGATAAATCTATGTGCATAACTAGTAATTGCCATTCCAAGTTTATATAAAGTAATTTTTTAAAATTAATTAATATAGATTCCTGTCCGTCATAAGCGGTTTTGTGTCGTTATGCAAAAAGCATGTAGACGCTATTCAAATAGGTTTTCAACCATGATTGTGAATATGGTCTGTTTTATTAAAGCTGGTTCCGTCCCTATCGTTGAAGGTTTCAACTTATATTGAGCTGTTATAGTTTCACTCTTTGCTGACAATACAAAACCATTTAAAACTATGGCTTCTGCAACTAAGGTTACCTTGGACAGTCATGATAAGTTGGTACTTTGTACCCTTTTCGACAAGGAGATGGGTGGGGTTGCATCCAAATATTCAGAGGCGGATATCCCCCGTGACTTGTTCTTTGACGAAGACAAAAAGATAATTTTCAACTACAAAACCGGGGTAATGATCGATATGAACCTTCCCCCGGAAAGATACGTCGAGGATGCCAACATTGTTGAAGCGTACCTGAGAATTGAGGTGGAGGCAATCTCGATAGTCGATCTGATCTCTCCCACGGAGCGGGATGCGCTAGTTAAATTGCAGAGCTCCAAGTCCATATTGGAGACGCGGATCCTCAACGATCCTTCCGGAAAGGGACAAAAGTATGCTTCCGTTTACAACAACGTGGCCCAGATTGAGCGCTACTTGCTCTTGCTCTTTGAGTCCACTACGCTGGTGGGCGATACCATCCCCGAACTGGAAGAATCCTACACCGCTGCCACCCTTCTGAATGTCATTTCACTCAGAGAAAAACACATTACAAGTTTGTTATACAAGGCTATCGAGTTGGCCTTGCCGGAACAGGAGGTGCAGTCAAACACGGGGTTAAATCAGGTCACATACAAACTCTCTGCCCGGGGTGCTCGAATTCTTTCAGCGGCATACGGGCAGCTTGCCGCCGTGTATTTGGATCGTGCAGCGAGGTTCGAGAGACTTGCGGCCGGTTATAGGGCTCAAAACTTAGCCCCCGAGACGCTCAAACCAATCTTGGATATAATCTTTTCCGCCGAAGTTAGCGCTAGCAACCTTATGAACCAGGCAGCATTCTTTGGAGATGAGTTCACAGGGCTGTTAGCCCTGAAAGTCAATCCGTACGCTAAATTGTGTGGCAGTATCGTAAAGGATTCGATTGTGGACTCGGTGAACAAGCATATAAATCAATGAAAAATATATATCCTACTTTAATCTTTCAGCCATGGCCTTGGACATCTTTGGCTTGTTATTGCTTTCGGCCTTGGCCTTGCGAATCCTACCAGTGCCGGCTTCGTGTCTGGCTGCCATCCCCAACCCGATATCTCGGCCAAAGGCATCGGTGACAGTGGTTTCCATTGTGCCAAACTCCATTCTATTCGCGGCTTTCTGCAAGTCAGACATTGCAAACTGCTCCTTAAACTTTCTGTATCTCCGGCCACCTCTCTTCTTCGACGTTGTGTCTACCGGGATTGGGAGCGGCTTCACGCCCACGTCATCTGGCGGCGTAGCCAACTTCTCGAGCTTCTCTATAATCTCTTGTCTCCACTTGACTCCCAAGCTGTTGTTGGATTGCGCTGCACTTGTGGCAGAGTTGGCCAAGTCTACTCTGGCGGCGAGAACCAACTTTCCGCTGATAATCCGCATGGCCTGCTTCCGTAAATCCTCCGGAAACTGCTGTACCATGTCACAGTTGTACAAGAATCCCTTCTGTCTAACCCCCACGTTACCAAACCCAATCCCTATCTGGCGGTTGCTTCCCAAGGACGGTATATTGCACGAAGGCGTAGCGGCGAGCGTCTTGAGGCCGCCCAACACGGAGATGAGCTGGGCAGCGGTGTACGACCCCACGATTGTGGTGATATTCGGGGCAAAGAGACTGAGACGCGAGGAGACGTAGTGTGTGATGGTATTCCGTGTCTGCTCCAAATCGATCACCATATCGCAGATATCCATGATCAACTGGGTGGATATCTGATTAAGGAGGTTGTGCGTTTGTTTCTTCTGCTGGAGCGCAGCCATTGTTAGAACAAGCACCTGCTCTCCGGATAAAAAAGTCCTCAATTCCCCAACCTTTATTGGATCCTCTACCGAGGAGAGGTCACAGCTGAGCACTCGCACCGTTTTCGAGTAGATTACTGGGTTCTGGATAAATGTCTCCAATTCTGGGAAGATAGGACTATACGCTAACGTCACATGTTTGTGAATGAGCTGGATTTCGGCAATAATGTCTGACGACAAGTCATTGCACTTAATGAGAAATTCGTACTCCTGCGAAAAGTTAGCACGCGTACCGGAGGCCTCAGCGTCGTAGCGGCCAATTTGGGTAAGCACCGGTTCGAGGATGGGCTGTAGCTTGGATAGCGACTTTATGTCAGACACACGCCCCAAATCAACCAGTTTGAGTAGATCCTGGGTGGTTAATTCTCTGTCTTGCTTGAGATACGTTTCGACATCGACGTTTAACGCTTGTGTCACTTCTTCTGTTGCGATCAGATCCACCGTTGGCACGGCCAATTCTGGATCTGACTCATCACTGCTTGCAAAATCGGCCAACAACTCATCCTGTAATGACATGTTTAAGGTCCTATGGGAGATTGGGAGAGAAGGTCATACAATCTTTCTATTTCCTGTGCATAATTTTCTTGAATGACCTGCATGGAGATTACATAGACAGCCTAAGCCAACCAGATTAGTGGGGGCACAGAATTAACGTATCAGATTTAAACAAATAAATAATACTCGGCAGATTGATCTAGGAAGATGCTAAAAAAACATCACTTATTCTGACACGCATATAGTGATTCCTTTTCATGGTTACTCCCGTATTGGTTTGACCTGATAGTATCGCAGAATGTTAATTAACATCCATCTCCGTTTAAGCTTCCAGTTCAGAGCCTCTTTTCGTAGCCATGCTCCTCCGATTTGATGACTATTGCCAGGATTAAGGTTTAGATTATCGCTATTATTGTGAGACATAGCATTAGGGGTCTCAGTGCAATCGAGAAAAAAATACGGTCAAATTATAGGATACAAGGAAAAGAAATATTCAGCAAAAGTGTGAGAGTGGGTTTAGGCCAGAATGGTTGGTACAACCCTCCCGGTTTCTTAAGCCAAAAAGGGAAATACAGGGAGTAGGACATTCCTGGGCGCCAAGAGTCGTTTAGGGCAGCAGCTGTATGGCAAATTCACATGGTGGAGACCAGCTCGAAGTGAATGGATCTCGCTAGATGGTCACGTCGAGCACCAAACTCACGTCATCCACCTTCTTTTCCGCCAAGTCTTCCAAGAACGGTAAGATGTCCAACAACTCATTGTCGTGGGTATCGGAGAACCACGAGGAGATCGGTACTGAGTGTTGCGGGTGGAAGATATACGACGCAGGCGAGTTGTCGATAATAATCGTGTCCTTGAGTGGCCGGCCCATCTGCGAAAGGTTCTTGATGTAGTTTCCTTGGTAATTGAAGCAGCTCTCTCTAAATAATCTATGGTGGATGTTCTTATCGATGTCAAGCTTGTCTAGCAACGGATCTCCGTAGCGCGAGACCGAGGCAGTGAACACCACCACCTCGTAGATCTCACCCACACGGCGGATAAACTCGTCCACACCCGGTCTCTTGATCACGTACACGTTGTGCACTTGGCTGTCAATCTCCACGGGGATCACAAAGTCCGCTTGTCTGAGGTACTTGAACGACGAGTGGACCAACGTCTCGTCCAAGTCCAACACAAGACACTTTTTGTGGCTGAACTGCGCCGCGGGTGGGTCCAATAACCAGCCGGAGGAGGCAAGCACTTGGCCCGGTTGCGGTGACACAAGGTCCAAGCCGGCAACCTCGTCGTCATAGGGGTCAAGTTCCTGTTGCGGCGTATTGCTCACTGAGGCGAGCACCTGGGAGGTGTCTGTGTCGCTAAGGGACTTTACAGGCATTGTCTTGGTCTCCAGGCTGTTGTTTGTATTCGTCTGTGCCGCACTTTCTGACTCGTTCGTCGAGTTATCCAACTCGGTGTTCAGGACTCGCACCTTTGATTTTTGCACTTTCTCGTCGTCAAATTCGTCCGGTTTGCGCGTCTCCACGGCTTTGCGTAATGACACGGCGGTTTTGGACACGTTCGATTTGACGGGGTGGACGTTCCGCGAGGTAGTGGGGCGGATGGCTGTGTGTTTCGGCGGCGGTTTCTGTTCCTCCTCTGGAGCGGAACAACAAAATAAGGAGCTCAACAACTTACCCATCGAAAAGGTATACGGAGGTGTGGCAATAACGAGAGTTGATAGTTCCGTGACGTCGAAAGATGTATGTTGTCAATTTCAAATGGGATTTAGAAAACGAGGAAAGAGATTTTCCTAGACTGCACGTTGGGTATCACTGGGGCTGGCTAGCAATCCGGCACCCACGGATTCTATGGGCGTGGGGTTTGAAATTTAGTAATGATTAGTTTTATTATAAACTGTTCTAAGAGACTTATATAGATAGAGCCAGATACGTCACAACGTCAACGCTAAGTTGACAGTCTGAGACATAGGAGAAGTTGGCCATGCACGATCTATAGTTTCTTTAACTCGTTTAAGTTATAACCGCTAGTAACCGCGTCTAACCCGTGCTGGGCTCAAGACAACTGGCATTCAATCAAGCTTACTCATTGGATAAAGCAACCATAGACCCGCTGCCTATAGGATGAAAAATCCTAGCCGCTTGTTTTTTCCAACAAGATATATCTTAGCCAGAATAGTAAATTTGCACAGGCCACTGGCCTCGTGTTTGCTTCAGGAAGCACGGAGGTTCGGCACACGTCGGGGTAATACGTCCGATCGCGGACTATGCTTGACTGCCGCATACGGTAGCAACCTCCCGGCGTTCCCTTCTGGGCGCTACAGGAGTGCAAGCTTGAGTACAAGGAGAAATTTGAGCGTACTCCCATTTAGCCCCATACCCGTAACTGTCTCAGCTAAGTGATTTCAGCCTCTGCCATCACCTTATACACCCTTTCATTACCTCATCCATCACCTTATACACCCTTTCATTACCTCATCCATCTTTCCATCACTTCATACCACTTGCAAACTTGCAAACCGATTGGTAGAATTGCAAACCTCCCCGCAAACCTACACTTTGCCCAACGTTTCTCTCAAAATCTGCACCCCTCCTCTTATCACACCCTCCAACTGTCAATTATACGGCAGCTAATCCTGACTTTGATTTTACTTACCAACTTATAACCCTCTGTACGCCTCCTTTGCAATGTCCAACCGCCCAACTTCTTCCATTGTGGAGCAGCTCACGTCACCCAACACGTCGCCACCCAGCCGCATAACCAACGAGGATAACATTGCAACCGTAACAGTAGACTTTTCCGGCTATCAGAATGCAGAAAACTCGGTTGTACCCCACTTCAACGACAAGTACACAGAACAGCCGACCACACCGGTCTTTGGCTCGTTCCCCCAAGGCCGTCAGGCGTCCGTGATTGCGTCGCCCACCACCACCACCGCCACCAGTCCCGATCCCGTGCGAATGAGCAACTTGGGCGGTGTTCCAGACAACTACCGGGGGTTCCACGCCAAGCCACATATCACTGACACGTTCCAGAAGTTACCACCGAAGAAGCGCAGCTCCATCTTGAGCAAGTTCCTTTATGCCCGCAAAGACTCGGAAGCGGGCCCCATTGAAAATACTAGCAGTAACACCGGCATCAACGACCCGAACCAGTTGAAACCCAGCGCCGTATCGTCCATTGCCAAGCGCTTGTCCAAGGCGCGGCACCTTTCGCTAGCCGAGGTACTGAGCCACTCAATGGACGGCGCCAAAGGCCCCAGACATGCGTCCATCGGGCCGTTGAACGTGAACCGTGCGCAGCTGCAGGGGTTTTTACAGCCGGCTGCCCTGGAAAAGGCGAGGCCCGAGCTCTCGCACAAGCCCAAGTCGCTGCCCCTGTCCACACGCGAGGGTACGCCCACTCTCACAGACACCGGGTCACTGCATGTGTTCCAGCTCGACACCAATTTGAGCGAAATGGCGGGTATTGTCGGACCACCCGGGTCCATCCCACGTGCGCCGAGTAGCGACTTCAATCACCTCCGTAGCGAGGATAACACCGCGGCGTTCCGCGTGAGTGCGCGCCACGGGTCCAAGGTGGAGGAGCTTGTTGTGGCGGAGCCGCAGTCGTCCGCCACGTTGTTAGCGAGCGGCTGGCTGGCGCCAGAAAGCTGGGACGTAAAGGCGGGCCTTGATGGCGACAAGAGCCCTGCGATACGCAAGGACAGTGCCACCAGCACCGGCTCCAGCGACTCGCAGACCCTTCAGTTCGACAGCCGGCGGCACGGGTCTTTCTCATCGGCGCTCGGACCGTATCTCGACGCGCCGGTGCAAGTTGTCTTCGGTAACCGACGCGCTATCACGCCGACGTCGCCCACCACTGTAAACGGAGGGCCATCCATGACCATGAGCCCGATGGATCTTCCATTCAACCAGCTGCGCAAAAACTCGGACGTGCCGTCTCTGGGCTCCGAGAGCGGTCCTGGCAGTCGCAGGGGTGGCAGTGTCAGCAGCGCCACACCGTCGCAGTCTATCACCAAGAAGATCCCGACCGCCAGTACGGGCCATGTGGCCACCTCCACCAAGAAACTCTCTCAGGTAGGGAACTACATCATTCGCGTGTTCCGTGAGGACAATACGTTTGCCACTCTCTTGTGTTCGTTTGATACGTGTGAGGCCGAGTTGTTGGCCATGGCTGGGCGTAAGTTCTTCATTCCGGATATTTCCAACTACTTGATCGGGCTTCGCATCGGGCGGCTCACCAAGGTGTTGGACCCCAACTCGCGTCCCGTCACCATCCAGTCGCAGTTGCTACTCTTGTCGGGTTACTCAGAGCGCGACAACTTGCGCATCATTGGCCGGGAGGACTTATCCTTTTTGTACAAGTTTGTGTTGGTGAAAAACGAGTTGCGCAAATTGACGGACGAAGAGCACGACGTCATCCGGCGTGATCCCCTGTACGTAAACCTCCGCAACATGAACCTTAAAACCATCCCCATCGTCTTGTACGACCACGCGTTCGAGCTCGAGTCTTTGGACGTGTCCAACAACGCCTCTATGACCATTCCCTTGGACTTCCTCCAGACCTGTGACAAGCTCAAGTCCGTGTCGTTCGTCAATAATCGCGCCGCCACGTTCCCCACCAACTTGCTCGAGATCCGCACGCTCGCGCGCTTGGACTTGGAGCGCAACTTCATACGCGAGGTGCCCGAGCGCATCCACCTTCTCTCGTCGTTGACCACGCTCGAGCTCAAGTGTAACCGGTTGAGCGCCTTGCCGGACTCCATTGCGCAGTTAAAGAACCTCAAGACGTTGAACTTGTCTTCTAACAATTTCAGCGTATTCCCCGAGCCGATCACCAAACTCCCCAAACTCTTGCAGTTGGACTTGTCCTACAACTCGCTCACCCACTTGCCGGATTCCATTGCCGGGTTGACCAAGTTGGAGAAGTTAGATCTCTCCACCAACAGTTTGAGCCACGGCTTGCCCCTGGCATTCAAAAGCTTGGTCTCATTACAGAGCTTGAACATCAAGTACAACAAGTTGAGCAACATCGACGTGTTGGGCTCGTTGCCCAAGTTGGAGGTCTTGTATAGCACCAAAAACAAGGTCAGTCAGTTCTCCGATCGTATGGACAAGCTTCGGATGTTCCATCTCGACCGCAACCCCATCACCGACCTCCAGTTTGAGAACGTGTTGCCATCATTGGCCGTCTTGAACTTGTCTGGCGCCAAGATCACGTCGTTGCCGGTTGAGTTCATTGCCAAGATTCCCAACATTGAAAAATTGGTGTTGGACAAGAACCATTTGGTCAGCATGCCGTCGGAGATTGGCCGGTTGTCCAAGTTGGTGTACCTCTCATGCTACGCTAACAACTTGGAGTCCATCCCGGCGGAGATCGGCGGCTTGACTTCGCTCCAGTACTTGGACTTGCACTCCAATAACCTCCAGGCGTTGCCCGAGAGCATCTGGCAGTTGTCCTCGTTGTACATTCTCAATCTCTCCTCCAACTCTTTGGACTCGTTCCCGAGACCGACACCGGTGATGGGCCGCGCCCACTCTGCCGTATCCCTAGCCCAAATGAAGGCTTCGTTCAGCGACTTGTCGGCCCGCAGGCTGTCGGACTGGTCGCAGTCGTCCACCTTAGCGGGCCCGAACAGTAGCAGACGGAACTCAGCAGCAGCTCCTCTTACCGCTCTCAGCAAGAAAAAGGGCAGCATATCATCCGCCAGTGATGAGCGGTCGTCCTGGACGAACGACCAGCAACAGACCCTTGCTGAGTCGTTACTCGTGCTCAAGATGGGTGACAACAACTTGTCAGATGAAATTTTTGAGAGTGTCTCGCTCTTGACCGAGTTGAAGACGTTGGATTTGTCGTACAATGAGCTTATCGAGATTCCGAACGGCGCCCTCCGCCGCATGAGCAAGCTCACTAACTTGTATCTCTCCGGGAACGAGCTTGCGAGTCTCCCGGCCGACGACTTTGAATACTTGAAGGCGTTAAAGACCTTGCACTTGAATGGGAACAAGCTTCACGCTCTCCCGGCCGAACTCGGTAAGATCAAGCACTTGCAGGTGCTTGACGTGGGGTCCAACCACTTGAAGTACAACATTTCCAACTGGCCGTACGACTGGAATTGGCACTGGAACTTGGATCTCAAGTATTTGAACTTTTCCGGTAACAAGCGGTTGGAAATCCGCCAGAGCCATCTGAATTCCAGATACGGCGAGAGCAACGAGAACTTGGACGACTTTACAGTGTTGAAGAAGCTCCGGATTTTGGGGTTGGTTGACGTCACCGTCACCACTCCCTTGGTTCCCGACGAGAGTTATGACCTTCGTGTGCGTACAACAGCGACAGAGTTCGGTAACATTGGTTACGGGATTGCGGACACTCTTGGTTCCAGGGACAATGTCTCTACCCGTGACCTCTTGATTGAGAGGTTCAGAGGTAATGACGATGAAATCTTGGTTGCGATCTACGACGGTAAGAACGACAGTCCGAAATCTGGTCACAAGATCGCTAAGCTCATCCAGGAAACGTTCTCCACGATCTTGGCCGATGAATTAGGTAAGGTCAAGAGCACTGAGACCATCCCCGATGGTATTCGCCGTGCCTTCTTGAGAACTAACAAGGAGATTAACACATTGGTGATGCTGAGGTCCGAGGATGGGTTTGTCAACTCGGTGCTCGCCCACCAATCCTCCACCTCCACTGTTATCGATGAAAAGGACGTGTTTACCGGCTGCTGTATGACGGTTGCGTTCATTAAAGACAAAAAGCTTTATACTGCCAATATCGGTGACACCATGGCGTTGCTCGCCCGAGGTAATGGTGAATACGTGACCTTGGCCGTGAAACACGACCCCACTAAGCGCCACGAGTTTGAGAGGATCAGAGCCGGGGGTGGATATGTATCCAGTAACGGTATGGTGGACGGTGTGGTGGATGTGTCCCGGGCGATTGGCTTTGTTGACTTGTTGCCGCATATCCATGCTGGCCCTGACATCAGTGAGGTGGACATCACATATACCGACGAGTCGATTATCATTGCCACCAAGAGCTTGTGGGACCATATTGCGTACGAAGTGGCTGTGGATATCATCCGGAGAGAGAAGGATGCCATGCTCGCGGCTCAAAAGTTGAGAGATTACGCCATTTCCTACGGTTCAAACGAAAAGATTACCGTTATTGTGATTTCTTTGGGGAAGCAGAAGACCAAGTCCTCGTTAAGTGCAATTTCCTCTACGTTCAACGAAGAGGAGCTTTTGATGACCAAGAAGAGAAGGGACAGATCCGTGTTCCCAGAGGACTCCACCCTCAGACGGTTAGAGGAGGAGATTCCGCCGCCGATGGGCGAACTCGCATTGGTGTTTACCGATATCAAGAACTCCACCACGTTATGGGACACTGTTCCTATCGCGATGCGTTCTGCCATCAAGATCCACAATAAGGTTATGCGTCGTCAGTTGCGGATTGTGGGTGGGTACGAAGTAAAAACCGAGGGTGACGCGTTTATGGTTTCCTTCCCGACCCCTTCCTCTGCCTTGTTGTGGTGTCTCAATGTGCAGTTGCAGCTCTTGCGGGAGGACTGGCCGGCGGAGATCTTGAGTTCCAGCGAGGGTCATGAGGTGACTGACGCTGAAGGAAACGTGATCTACAGAGGTATATCGGTGCGTATGGGGGCCCATTGGGGGTCTCCAGTGTGTGAGCGTGATATCATCACTCGACGCATGGACTACTTTGGCCCGATGGTTAATCGTGCGTCGCGTGTTTCTGCCACTGCCGACGGTGGGCAGATTACCCTTAGTACAGACTTCTTTAACGAGTGGAAGAAGATCTACGCCGCCCATAAGAAGCTTGAAAAAGAGCACTTGTCATACGGGGAGGCTTATGGGGATGACGCCTTTGGCGAGCTTCTTGACCGCGAAGCTGCGGCGATCGAGACGATTGGTTATAAGTTTGAAGAGTTGGGAGAGAAAAAGTTGAAGGGGCTTGAAACACCCGAGTTTATCCATATGATCTATCCCGAGAAGTTGATAGGGCGGTTCTCATTCAACGACGATGATCTCCAACAGAGTGTTATTCAACGCAACATGGAGGGATTCTTCAACCCGGAGTTTACTAATTCTTTACGTTCGACTTCGCTTCGTTTGGAAGCAATAAGCGCGAGCATCCATGATCCGTCGCAGGAATACAAGAAGCAGAGTACTTTCAGTTCTTACACCAATGAAGTCATCAAGAAGCGGATGCCCGGAATTGACACCATTACCTTCTTGAACCATGTGATTACCAGAATCGAAAATTCCGTCGCGTTGTTGCAGTTGCGCCAATCAGTCAACCAGGCAATGCATGGGACTGGCTTACTCCAAGCGCCCAACTCCAGCAGTGATGTGTTTGATCTTGTTGACCAGCTTGGTGCTATTTTACAGCTTGCCAACAAAGCAAACGTTTTGCCTGTTCCTATTGGGAACCAACGAGATAAAAAGGTGGATGAACTAGACGAGTCTTAAATAGCTCAAAAAAAAGTATTTATGTAACGGCTTGTAAGATAGGGCTGTTAAACATGGCCTGGTGAGATATTGGTATCATGCACTGATTTCTGTCCGCGTGGAAGCATGACTGAGCAATGAGAGGTATTTAGAATCGTTTATATAACTATTTTGATCTGTGACGACCAGTCATGGTGTAAATGGCTCTCGAAGTCTGCATGGATAACCAGTTCTTGGTTGCGCTATTCTTAGAGCATGTCAGATCCTAATTTTCACACCATTTGGTTGTGGAGTAATTATGCCCACTCTTAACCTACATTTGAATCACCTATATAATTGATTTATATTCCTGAAAATCTGGTCAACGGATCCGCTTAGACAAAGATAGGAATCTTGGCGTTGTTCCAATCCCATGGGTTATTGAACCTAATGTTAGCATCCAAGGCAGAAATGGCGGCAATTTCTTCTTTGGACAAATCAAAGTCTTCAACGGTCAAGTTGGCCAACAATCTTTCTGGGTTGTTGGACTTTGGAATGACGGCAATGTTGCGCTGGGTAGCCCATCTCAACAAAACCTGCGCGGTGCTTTTGGAATGCTTGTTGGCAATGGACTTGATGGTAGAGTGCTCAAACAAGGTAGGGGTGTCCTTGGCGGTGGCATGGCCCAATTCCAAGAAGGATTGCGGGCCGAAGGAAGAATAGCCGACGATCTGGATGCCCTGAGACTGAACGTATTCAACCAAGCGGTCCTGGACCAAGTACGGGTGGTGCTCGATCTGCAAGGCAGCCGGTCTGATTCTAGCGGTTCTCAACAAGTCGTAGACTAAGGCGCCATTGAAGTTGGAGATACCAATGGACTTGACCAAACCCTCGTCGACGAAGGATTCCAAAGCGCCCCAGGTTTCGGCCAAGGAAACGTTTTCGAACTTGAAGTTGTCACCGTCGCCGCAGTAGAAACCTGGTGGGTACTTCTCTTCCAATGACACAAAGCTGAAGGCAATTGGGAAGTGGATGTAGAACAAATCAACGTAGTCCAACTGCAAGTCAGACAAGGTTCTCTTCAAAGCAATCTTGGCGTTGGCTGGCTTGTGGAAGTTGTTCCACAACTTGGAGATGATGAACAATTCCTCTCTCTTGACTAAGCCGTCGGCGATGGCTCTCTTAATACCATCACCGACTTCCTTCTCGTTACCGTAGTCCTGGGCACCGTCGAAGGCTCTGTAACCGGTCTTGATGGCGTTGTAGATTTGGTCAGCGGCGGTACTATTGTTGACCTTCCAGCAGCCGAAACCGACCAATGGCATCAAGTGGCCGGAGTTTAACTTAACAGTGGAGGAGAGCGGAGACATTGTGTTTTGTATATGTGAGAATTGCAGAGAGGAGAAAGGAAAAAAAGATCTAGGATACGCGATGCCTTAAGTAGTGTCTTGCTGTGGCTCCAAAGTGATCTATCGTCATCCTGCGCGTACTCCGGCTCAATGTTCTGCCATCTTTCCCCACGCTCAACGCTCGTAACCCCTGTTGTGGTGGAGATCTTTGAGTCGAGCTTGAAGGGTGACGAACTGGGGCATGTTCTCTTGTTCATTTTAATGCTTACAGAATGGAGTTCGAGACAAGAGAGGTTAGCCCGATAATTTTCGAGTTCTGGTTGGCCCATAGAGCAGGATGAAAGCCATAGTGAGAGTTGCGGGTTGAAATTTCACCGATGTACATGAATACATTGCATGTACCCTGGAGATGCATGCTTTCTGGGGCAAACCCGCTAAGCCGTTGGGCCCTATGGAGCTATTTTCGACCGAAAATTTAGTCTAGAAATACGAATAAGCATTAATCTGTTGTGTTCACCATACTATGTCTGTTCTTTCGTACAAGATGTATGAGGAGTCACATTTGAAGATTTGGCAGTTCGTAGATGTCAGTAGAAATTATTTCCCGACGTTTCATTGCTGAAAAGAGCTGAGTAATCGGACGTCAGAGGGAAGTTAGACCGGGAAAGGTATAACAGGAGTTGACGCAGGAATAGAGAGCTTTCTGTTGGAGCACGGAATTCCGCGAACTGAGGGGCACTGTTCTCAATAGTCCACGCTCTTTTCTACAATTAGGCTTTGTGGTAATTTTAGGAGTATACCGGTGTATTAAAGGTACGTAAATCTAGAGTGTGTTAGAAAATGGCTCAAGTGTCAAATACTCCACAACATATTTATTCCTTGTACATTTAATGTCAGGTATAGCACGTTTATCTGCATATTTGATAAGTTTCAAGCATTATCAATCAGTACAGGTCTGTGTAGTTTGTTCATCATTAAAATGTGACATGAAGAAATGTTATGTCGAAGTGATAAGAAGGTACACATACCTATTGGTAATACACATTCGTACTCCAATCGTTTGTGAACGTATTGGTTGTGGTTGAACGGCTGATGAAAACCAGCAGGCGCCGGAGTTTAAATACCCGTTCAAAATTTTTCACTGGAGACAACACGCAGGATGTACCAATCCGGGTAACGTACGTAAAAAAAAAACTAGGGCTTTAGCTTACGCAGGGCCATACATAAAAGTCAACAAACTTCTAGGGAAAGTCAAAGAGAATTTAGCATCAGAATTGTAGAGGTGAACCAACCTCCAGACATCGACTTGTGAACTGGAACAAATTTAACTCCCTGAGGGGTAGCTGAAACAATAATCATTTATATAAGCGACCTATATGCATGACTGCACCCTTTTTCGACATGCATATTAGGTTATAGGCTACTTAACCATAGTCTCTACAACCCTTATCATATCGTAGCCATGGTAGGATATATATTTTCGAGTGGATGTGCCCTTGATCGCTACTCATCAGTTAATCCGTGGGCCTTGGCCACGCATACTTTGTGAGATATACGGTTAACCAGACCAATTCAACGCCCAATACCGGTATGGTTGATATTCTCATGCTGGCTTTTGCGATACCTGGCACTCCCTTCGATTGACCAATAATTACACCTCCCATTAATATAATCTTATTCTAATATACATCTAGTGATACAACCTACGACAAACTCAACTGGGCAACTCCGGCGTCCGTAAACCACACGCGATCGAACTTGCGGAAGCTCCCCTTCTTGTAGAGAGCGGTGGGGACGCCGATATCCACCAAAAAGTGGATCCATTGAGTGTCAAAGTGCAACCTATATGCTTGGAGCAACCCGTTCAATGGTAAGCCGCAACTGACCACCCACTTGCTCTCTACACGCAAGTCGTCCAAGGTCAACTGCCCGGATCCGGGGTCAAGCCCAGACGGAATATCGATCGACAACTTACCGCAGGCCTGCTGGTTCGTCCAGGTGATCAACCCCGTGCACAACTTCAAGTCGGCGCCCCACAAATCCGAGATGTTCGAGTCGAAACCCTGCAACCCGTCCACAATGAGTTCGACCGGCGAGTCCAAGCTCTTCAAGAACGATGTCAACGCACCCATTTGGTTGAAGACCCGTCCTCCGAACAGTTTGAACAAGCTCAACTGGTAACGTAAGTGCGAATCCAATTCTTCATCTTCGTTGGCATTGCGGTCAGGGCTCGCGTTGTTGCTCCCAGAGTTAAGCAAAAACGCGACACTCCGGACCCCACGGTTGCTCAAGTGGCGCCCACAGGCCAACGTGCGAATCCCTGCTCTATTATTTCCCACGAGCAACACCACAAGCGGTGGGGCGTTGTGGTTCGAGCTCGCCAAACGCGAGGAGCCTCCTAGGATGCCCACCACCACCGACTGCAAGTTCACCGCGGCGTTTTCGGCCATAATTTCGGCCGAAAGCTTGTAGTTTTCAATGCTCAATCTTTCGATCTCGAGCAACTGGATCGGCGAGCATACCGGAACCTCTTCCTTACCATGTAAGAGCTTGCGGAGGTTGGCGGAGGACGCCTCGCTCACAGAAGCCTTGCTGCCACGTTTTGCCAGCAAATCTTTCTTCGATGGGGTAGAGGCTCGGGTGTTCCCGTTGGAGTCCCAGCCATCCGTCTGCAAATTCAACACCATCTCGGTGTTTTCGTACTTGGTTTTCGGCGAATCAAGTTTGTTGTGACCAACCAACCGGTCGGAGTGCGCCACCGTATCGCTTGCACGGAGCTCCTCGAACACACGGTGTTTGTCGAATTTCCTCAAATTGGAGGAGAAGTCAAAATCAGTGCCCACGGATTCTGAAACGTCCGTGTCCCAATCAGGATCATCTTGTATGAGTGTCGCGCGCGGCCCGCGTGCATTCTTTCGGCGGTTAGATGTATTTACGGCCTGGAGTTGCTTGGCCGGCGGGTATTCTGGTGAGGGAATTGTGGCGGACGAGAAAACGATTGCGTCATCAAGGGTTGTTTTTGTTTTCGCCTTCCTTCTCTTCATGTTCGCTGGGAGGCTAACCACTTTTAAGTCCTGGATGTGGGTTCCTTCTACTGTGAAGGTAGGAAAGTGACTCCCGTTAGGTAAAAATTTGGCTATTGGTTAGTACTGAGGGAAAGATTGCTTCGGGATCGGCCCGGGATTTGAAAATGTGGCATGATTGAGAATATGAGAATGTAAACAGTGACTTTTCAGGCCTCTCATCTGGATATCGTCTGATATTGTTTTTTGTTTTTTTGTTGTTGTTGTCATATCGCCATTGAACTATACAGTCATTTTGCCGTCACATCCTATTCAATCGTCTCGTATTGTCACATCTGGTTATCATGCTATCTTTTGTCATAACATCTTGGATGTTGATCGGACTTTGACAACCGGGCTATAGTCCCAATAACGTGCCACTCTCTTATCTCACCAATCCCCTGCATTTCTGCACATACCGTCACTGAGGGTAACCTTCTGGTCAGCCACATGGGCTACGGTTCCGCCAACCCGCTGATTATCCTTGAGGAACAATTCAACAGTGTAGTTTGCAAAATCAGACATGATTGATGGAAGGATAAGTGATGCTATGTCTCTGTGTCGCCTCGAGCTAGTTATGTCGCCAGTCTGCACCGGCGAGCGGAGTGATTGTATCTGCCGCACACGACTTTGCGCGCGCGATGCCTAACACCATCTATGTCAGAATCCCTGTGTTACATCGCCAAAGTACACCGCTGCGTATCTGTCACGGTTCACAGCCAAGTTCCAGCATAACAGTAAGCCCAAATAACAAGGAAACCTTCCAGGCAGAATCAACTCATAACCTATTGATCTTTCTCAAGTCAGCCCTCCCAATTCTAGACACCTTGCTCAAGCCAACCTTCCAATAAGTCTAGATCCCCAAGCCCACCCGCGCTCAATTCTAAACCCTCAAGCCCCTGCGCTGCCACATTTCCATCATATTACAATATCTACCACTAAATGTCGCTAGCACAGCTCAAAGAACTCTTGCATCTACCCGCGCGACCGGCGCTCCAGACCACCTCGGTCGAGCGCAGCTTGGTGGGCGACTGTTCGATGCTCACGTGTGGCTGCTTGATCTCCGAGTCGTACGCCAACATTCTCGTCAACGGCGGCTTTCTCACGTGTCCAGTGTGCTCGCAGAGCAAGACGAAGGTGTTGGCGCCGGTGGAGCCGCTCCGCGCGTTATACCGGCTTGTGCGCGAGCGCGACACGCCCAAGATTGCGCGCGGTAAATCGGGCTCGCGGCGTAGCGCCCAGCCTTTCTCCCCGAACGCTACCAACTTCATGAACTTGTTCTACGATATTGCCAAGAGTGAATCCGAGAAAACCGAGATCAAACCACTGAGCGCGCAAAGCACGGAGAATATCGACGTGACGTCGACGGAAACACCGATCTTTGACTCGTCCCCACGCTCCAATATCGATGACTGGCAAGCCGCTCTCAACCTGAGCCTTTTATCGCACTCGCCGAAGGAGTGGGCGATTCTGCGTATGGACGCACCCGCGCTCGCGTGGAAGGCGGCGTCACCACGCGACGACGTGCGTGAGTTTGACACGCGCGTCAACCCCAAGCAACCCAACCTCACCAGGCAAACCACGGGTGACTCCAAATCACTCACCAAACAAGTCTCTTGGGAATCCCGACTGTCAGTGACAAGGCAAATCACCGGAGAGTCGAAGTACTCGAACCTCCTCACAAATCAAGTCTCCGGGGACTCTAGGTCCTTCACAAAACTGACCGGAGACTCGATCTCCAAACTCGATTCGAGGCCTGCCAACAAACCTTCAGACTTTCCGATTTCCCCCTCCAACCTAACAAAACAACTCGCAGGAATTTCTTCCCGTGACGAAGGAAAAGAGTACAACTTTGCCAAGTGCTTTCCGATGTATCGAAAACAATACCAGCACGCTACGCACCAAAAGTTCTTCAAGCCACGGTCGCAGCTCTTTATCGCAACAGCCATTTCCCCGGATATGAGAAAGTTTGTGTTGCTCGGGGAGAAGCGCTGGGAGGTGTACGAGATCCCAGAGGACCCCGCACGTGCGCCAACGCTCGTGTGTTGCGGCAAGTCCACAGGTGAGTATGGCACGCATCTTGAAAGCCTTCAGATGCCCAGTACGCAGAATACAATCTTGATCGGTACCGACACGCGCGAGAAGCTCAAGTCATGGGAGCACTTGTACTGTGCGTTATCAGACCGTCACCTCGTGATCGCAGGGACGCGTGGTGTGGTGCGCGTGATCGACCTCGAGCTGCGTGGTACTCCAGTGTACACATACTGCTCTAGTTTCCCGATCCGATGCGTGGACATTTCGCCGGATGAGACGTATGTCGCGTGTGGGATCACCGGCAAGGAGCGGTTATCGGGAACGGAACAGACACTTATTGTGCTCCACCAGCTCAAGTACGGCAATATCGGTGGTGAGACGTTACTCATGAAGGTGGAGCCCATCACGATCACGCTTCCATACCGCGACCCCATCAACTCGCTCAGCTTCTCGCTGGATCTGAAGTATCTCGCGTGTTCGACCGTGTTGGAGCTGCGGTTTATGGTGATCAGCGTGGAGAACTCACAGAGCCCACGTTTGATCCTTAAGTCGCTCCGTTCGCTTGACACCTCGTTGGAGAGCGAGGGAATCACCGATATCCGGTTCTTCCCGGATAACAAGCTCATGGCTGTGTCGTCGGTTGCGTTTAATGCGCCACCGATCATTATACGGACAAAAATTGATAGTATCCGTGGGGTCCATGAGATTGCGCAGCCGGTGATGGTGATGCGCGTGGATGAAGTGGGGTCGACAATCCACCGGATTGCGGTGTCACCGCGCGGAGATGCGCTCGCGTTTCTTGACCGCAATGGTATGGTTTACGTGATGCTCGCACCAGACATGCACCACGAAACACGCCGCGTGGTGATTGCGGCGGAGGTCACCAATGCGTACCGCATGCGCGAGAGCGCAAGCATACGGTTTTCCAAGAATGGACATCGGTTGTATATTGTGGATAGGAGGGGTGTCCTCTATATCCAAGACTTTGCAGCCGGTTTGCCGCTGGACAGCGGGGTTGCCAAGTGCAAAATCCTTAATTAAGTGGCACAGCCAGGGCACATGGTTAAGGAACAAGTCCTAACCTGAACACGTAGTTCCCTGACTAGTAAAGGAAATTACCATTCCCAGGAATATGATTTAATCAATGGGTTATCATTTTTTTGCAACCAATGTAGTTGGGAAATGAAGGAACTTTTCGAAGCTGTTAGTGGCTTTCTGGGCCATGCTCTTGAATATACACCTGTTTTAGTGAACCTTGTCTATTTCCCAGAAAAAAAATTCGAGCCGAAGGGCGTCCTATATATTTTTGAATAAACCTCCGTGGATACAACTCTGGCTATTGTTCAAGAGATTGTCTGCAGACCTTACACTGCTAAGTCTTAAATCTACTTCTATTCACCTCCCCTACACCACAGGAATCCCGGTCATTTCCTCAAAGAGCGCCACGATCGCAGCTCTGTACGCACTCAAATGCTTTCCAATAAACACCACGACACTCTTTCCGTCGGATTCCGCCTCCAAATTAGCCCCCTCCATTATATCATATGTCCCCCTAACCCCCTGGATGATCTTCCACGTATCCTCTTCTCCCTCCACGATCACCAACCCCTTGGTACGGTAGATTTCCCACTCTTTGCCGGAGCCATCCAAGTCTGGATGCTCCCAGAGCAAGTGCTGGAGACAGGCCTCAATCTGTGGCACCTTGGCTGCCGGGATCCTGTTAAACTGGAAGCTGATAGTGGCGATGCGTTCATCGTGATGGGTGCGAGCAATCTCCTTTGGAAGCTTCGCCTGGGTGAAGGCGTTCAAGTTCAAAATCTTGTCCAAGTTGTCTAGCTCACCGAAGCGGGTTTCATGGATCTGTGCTAACCCGTTGAGCTTGCGGAGGTGGGTTTTAATCGTTTCTAACTTGATGTCGTAGTCTGGCTCAGTCTCCAATAAGTCAATCTTGTTCAACAAGATAACATCCGCAAAGGAAATCTGGACATGAGCCATGGAAACACCATCGTCATCAACCGGTTCTGCTTCTTCCCCTATATGTTTATTAGACCTGTGCCACTGCCCGTCGGTATCACTCAAGCAATCAAGAATATTCTTGGCATCAACCACCACCACCACACCATCTATATAAACATTCGACTTGAGCCCATCGTCAAGCCAGAACATATTGGCGATGGGTCCGGGGTCCGCCACGCCGCTGGTCTCCAATAAAACGTAGTCAAACTTTTTTTCCTGGCTCAAGAGGTTCTCGATGGCCGCCACCCCCGTATCCTTCACCGAACAGCACAAGCACCCGTTGCCGAGGTCGAGCCATTCGTCATAGGATTCGGTGCCCGCGGTGATTTTGAAGGATTTGGATTTTTCGATTAATGAGGAGTTGCCAAACTCGTTTACGATAATGGCAAACTTCTTCCCGGTGTTGCTGTTGCGCAAAGCAATATGATCGAGTAAGGTGGATTTTCCACTACCCAAGTAGCCGGAAATTATTGTGATGGGGACCTTTTCAAGGACGGCCGAATCGTCTATCCAGGCGGATTTCTGCTCGGAACGGGCAATACCTGGGGCCAGATCAAGCTTCTCTTGGACCGTGGAGTCGACCGAGGCAATGGCACCAGAGCTGACATCTTCAACGGGGTTGCCGCTGTCATCAATAAGTAAGGGAATCTCGTTGAATGTCATTGGGTGTTACTTTACAAGCTGTATGTGATTGGAACAGAAACAGGCGCTTGATTAATGGCTTAGTAAAAAAACTTTGAGCCGCACGTAAATCAGGCTTTTATGAATGGATATATATTGGGAATGTCCCGAGAATCGGAACACTGATAGACTGTGAATATTATTATTTCTGTGGGAAAGTATACTCACAGGCTTCATTTAGATGTCTAAGCCTGGTTTTAACTAAGTTAAACCTGCCTTTGGAGCTTCAAAATACCCTTACCAGAACGTACCAGATGTGGCACCGCTCCTCACCCCCACTATAGTGTCACAGCTAAAGGTCAACTGGAGTTATAAGAGCCCACATATGGCTTCTTTTGTGATATCCGTACAAATATTCCCTCGAAATGTCATAATGATTTGACCTTTCGACCTCACACCCTACACTAAAGAATGGAAGTGTGAGCCGCACGGTTTCGGCATCGGCCTATGGCTTTTGTTTACATTTGGCCGCCACTCGCCCTTCTGTTAAGAGCAGATAAGTCTGTTACCCTTGAGATATAGTCAAATATCTTACTGACCGCGATAAACCCTCAAGCACAATATTCCGTTACCAAACGCCATATTAATCTTTACTGTCTGGGCCATATTACAGTCAAACCAATACGGCTTACATTCGTTTCGTCCATAGACGCCACCGTTTACAGTTAAACACTCACAATACCACTTTCAACCCCAAAAGTGTCTTTGATTATTGTTTAGCATCTAATTGCTGCCAACTGCCATATAACACCATTTATTACAATTTTTTTGCTTTCTTCTAAACCTGTCATAACTACCGTCAATCCGTATTTGTGACACCCCAGTTGCCATAATTTTCCACCATGGACGCCATTCCTCCCACTCTCCCCATGATCCTCTCCACGCTCAACCCAGAACAACTCACAGCCGTCACGTTTGACCCTAACAGCCGGTTGCAGATCATCGCGGGCCCAGGGACGGGCAAAACTAAATTGATCACTTCGCGGGTGGCATACCTCCTCCTCAAGTTCTGTCTCGACCCCAGTGAAGTGATCGTGACAACCTTCACGAAGAAGGCTGCCAACGAGATGCTCGAGCGGTTACGGAACATGCTCGAGCACACGGAGATCGATCTCGGGCGCCTCTTCATTGGAACCTTCCATAGCATCTGTCTTCGGATCCTTAAAAAGTATGGGTCGGCGATCGGCTTGGGCAGGTTTACTATTGCGGACGACCGCGACTCGGCTGAGTTGATGAAGAGGGCTCTTCAGGAGTTCAAGCACAGAAAGAGCAAAGGCAACGAGATAAAGATTGAAAAAGACGAAGGCAAGGGCTACTTGCGGCGTATTTCGTCACTTAAATCGAACTGTGTGACCCATCAGTCCTTCACGGACTCCGACCCCGATCTTGCGAGCATCTACTCTCTGTATCAGGATCAGCTCCAACGGAACAACATGCTTGATTTTGACGACATCTTGTTGAACACCTACACATTGCTCACCGCTAGACCCGGCATTCTTCGGAAAGTCAAACACGTGCTTGTGGATGAGTTCCAGGACACTAACTTGATTCAGTTGCATTTAATGAGGTTGTTCAGCGGCGCCGAGGTCATTGACGTTGAGCAGGAAGTGTACAGTGGTGCGGGAAATGTTACCGTGGTGGGTGATCCCAACCAGTCGATCTACGGTTTCCGCGACGCCCTATCTGACGGAAAGAATTTCCAGATAATGTGCTCTGCAGAGCGGGGCTTCTACAGTGACGTGCAGGTGGTGAAGCTACAGGAGAACTACCGTTCAACAAAGGACGTTCTCGGGCTCAGCGAGGCGTTGCTTAAGCAAGCCGACACCTCTGACTTCCTCACACAGTTGAACTCCCAGATGGATGTCTCGTTTCCGTGTGTATACAACTCCGAGCTTTGCGATAACTCTGCCGAAGCCAAGTGGATTGCGAACCAGATCCGGTTTTTGACGAAGGAAATACCGCTAGATGGAAGCTCTTTCCTGCAAAAGGCCCCCAGCTTGCCTGCCTTATTCCCGAACGCCTCTATTGCAATCCTCCTCCGTGCGTCCTACCAATCGCGGGTCATCGAGACCCAGCTCCTTCAAAGTCGTATCCCATACACTATTATCAAAGGCCGTGCATTCTGGGAGCGCAAGGAAGTGTTGATGATGCTTGACTACCTTAAAGTCGTGGCGAGTGTGGCTGCTGGAACGCTCAACCAGTTGAGTTTCTTGCGTACCGTCAATTTTCCCGTGCGAGGGATCGGTGCCAAAACGTTGGCAAAGCTCGAGGAGCAGTTACAGGATGGTTCTGAGCTTGGTAGCGGTATGCCCAAAGCCATTCAGCTGGGCATGGTGGCCTACTTTGAGGTGATCTACGAAGCCGTGCGTGTGTTAAATGACAGGCCGAAGGGGTTGGTAGATTTGCAGAAGCACAACGCGCTCAAGGTGTTTGATTACGTGTATGTTCAGTCAGGCATGAAGCAGCACTATGAGAAGGAAGATAATGGCCAGGAGCGGGAGCTCAATGTGATGGAGGTGCGGAAGCACATGGAAGAGTTTTCACCGCTAACCGAAATTGATATTTTTGAAGATAAGTTGAAAGACTCGGATCAACCGTTGGGTGAAAGTGAATCGGAAGAATCCTTTTTAGACCTGTTTTTTTTATCCCTCAACATCTTCAACGAAACAAAGGCTGATGGAGACGAAACCCCAAAGGTGTCAATCTCCACAATCCATGCCTCCAAGGGTTTGGAGTGGGACGTAGTGTTTATCCCCAACTTAATCGACACCATCTTGCCCGCCAGATGGGCTCTCAATCCAAAAACTGAGGCAGAAAAGACCGACCCCACCACCGCGGTGAACGAGGAGCGGCGAATCTTCTACGTAGCCGTGACCCGGGCCCGACGCTTATTGTATCTCTCGGCGTACAAAACGGAGGAACGCGGCTTCTTCTCCAAGGCTGATAGCAAGCCCAACCCCGTCGCCAAATCCCGCTTTATGGGCACTTTAGCGGGGCGGTGCGCGAAACAGCAAACGGCCTTAATGGATGTGAAGGCATTGAAATCATTAATGGGGCTCGTGGGCTACACGCACCACCAGGTGACTGAAGTCCTGAATGAATACGAGAAAGCAGCTCAGATAGAGCATGCGTTGGCCAAGTTTGTTGACGGATATAAAGCCTATGCCAGGTCGTGTGTTCCTGTGGTTGTCCAAAAGTTTGGCGGGTTTCTGACCCCACCAGTCCCACTCCGGCTTATGTCTAACGCTCCGAAATTTGCCCCAGGGACCGAAACGACAAAAGTCACCCTTTCCCATAGCCGCAAAATACCGTGCCCTAATCCGCCAGATGAAGCTGCGTCTGTGTCCGTGCCGCGACTCCCTCCGTTGGCCGAGAGAACCCGGGGCAAGCGGTTGGGAATGGGCAGAAGGTATATTGTGAGGCAATAGGGGACTGTGAAAGCCTTGAATGGTGCCTCTAATGTATACTAGATACTAGGTAAGAATTTTATCCAAATACAGTTATAATCTTAGATTATAATCATATATTACATAAACTAGTCTTGAACTCTTCACGGGAAGGGTATACACCTAGTATTTACTAAATTCGACTCGCTTTCCCTCCCGTTCCGTTGGAACTTTAATTTTGTCACTAGGATTTATTGCCTTTCTATCTTGGTTCCAAATAGTCAAGCTTTTTGTGACGGAGTTATGTTGGAGAATATTCTGGAATACCCCGATTCGTAGTACCAAGCCGCTCAGAGGCTGCTCAGCCTTGTCACTGCTATGTCGCCATGGTTGACATAACAGGACGTATAGTATGCGTTATGTCACTATTTAGTATTGGAAGCGTCTCCTCATGATCGTCGTTCTGGGGCTATGCTTGACACCGACGCCACGGAACTGTAAGTATTTCCCGTGCGTCGCCGGGTGCATATATATCAAAGAGGATTTATTGCATATTCCATATATTTATAGCATATATATTG
Source organism: Babjeviella inositovora NRRL Y-12698 (assembly GCF_001661335.1). Classification (NCBI taxonomy): domain Eukaryota; kingdom Fungi; phylum Ascomycota; class Pichiomycetes; order Serinales; genus Babjeviella; species Babjeviella inositovora. Next base: position 400,752 of record NW_017566850.1, on the reverse strand, counting down.
ACAATTTTCTACTGGACCCGGAATTTGCGGTCCTCAGCTTTATTGCGGGACCTGTGCCTCTTGAGATAGCACGAGCTCTGGTATTGAGAAGAATAGACCCTTTCTGCTAAATAAACCCCTCAATAATCGCCAAGAATTGCAATCTACCGCTCTCATTACATTTATTAGCCAATAAAACTGAATAAATCTAACAAAAACTGTAGCTAGTTCTTAATATGCACACGCTGTTCCAAGCCTCAAACATCCGACTTTTATCCGCTCGATGCAGGCCTATTGGGGTATTTTTAGCAGTTACCGACCCCCACGATTACATCATATCGACACCATATATAGCTTCGGAAGCCATGGAACGCCGAATCGCCTCAAACTACTCGCGACGCCAACAGTCTGCAGATGTCTCGGGCGACACGACGAACGATTCTGCCTACCTCACACCCCGCTTCTACCCGAGCAACAACAGTGACATCCTCGACGATGCATCGTTTGTTTCCGTCAGCTCGGACCTTAAAAACGAAGATCCAAACTCAAAGTATGCCGTCAAACGCCGCAGCCATATCTATATCACGCCGTCCCACATCTCCATTACCAGCGTGCCCAAGCACAACCGCAACTCTAGCAACAACAGCGAAAATTCAATGGATGTGTCGGAGCTCTCACGCCCCATCGTCAAACTGTCACACAATCCGCTCATTGTGGCCCACGAGGCCCTTGAGCCCCACTCCTTTAGTTTTGCCGCGAGCTTTGCTGAACCTGAAGCCGAGACCTGCAGCAACACCTCGTCGTCAAACTATTCGTTTGAGTACAACCGCGAAGAGTCACTTGTGGTGCACGCCAGAGAAATGCCTAAGGAGCAACCAAGAAACTTCGACCCCCATATCTATATTGAAAAGGAGGACAAGGATAGAGGACCCAGGCCGGTTCTCGATATCTCCACGGGGATGCATACGGAAATCCCAAAGCCGGGGGCCTCGCCTGACGCCATCTCTCCTGGCACCATTGGATCGCTAAGTATCGCCTTGCCTGGAGCCGTCTCACCTATGAGTGCTACTCCGGCCCCCGGAGCTTCTACCCTTGGGGAAATTTCCCCTGTTGGTGCCTTGGGTATTTCTCCCGTTGGCGCCTCGGGTGTTTCACCCCTCGGTCATACCTTCGGTCCTCAGGTGCTCTTGCCCCGCGACGAGGACGAAATCCTAACCCCCTCATCCGCCGTGACACTCCCCAACCTTCCATTCCGTAACGTTTCGGCCGAGTCGCCCGGATCCGAGCGTTTTGTCGCTAGTCACGGGCGCTCTACCTCCCATGACGAAAACCCCGCGCCTGGTCCTGCCCCCGGATCGTCGCTCACGCGCAACTCCAAGGTGATTAAAAACCAAAGACCAATGTCATACTACGACTCCTCCAAGTCATCCAATCTCTTCCGCCGGCCACACCCGGCTCAATCGTCCGAAACGTCGATATTCGGTTCTTTCTTCGGCAACCATGACCCAGAGATGGCCGAAGTGCCGACACCTACGTCATCTACTGGCAATCACCGGCGCGGGTTCTTGGGGAAGTTGAAGAAAATCGGCACCAGCGGCATGAAGGAACTCAAAAAGAGTAATTCTGTGAAAAGCTCCGAGACAAGAAGGATCTCAGATACCCCCCATGCGAAGAAAAGCCATTCATTGGGGAATGAAGCCATCACGACTGCTCGGAATGACGTTGCCACAAATAACCGTTCCATGGGAGATGCCGCGACCCTTCCGGAAAGTTTGCTTCTAGAGATGCCCAAGCGAAGCCTTCCACACACTATTTCGCCCACGATCGAGAGCCCCGTACTTTTTCAGGGTTCTGGGGCCCGATTGGACGATATTTACTTACCCGAAAGCGCCTCCGATTCGCGGCTGGTATTCATCACAACCGATGGCTTGAACTTTCGGCTTACCGACCTCTCACGATCCTCTTCCTACGTGGACCTTAAAAACAACGCCGAAATTCTTTTCAATCTATCCAAGGGCTCCTACACCGTTCACCTCTGTTCGCTTTCCGGCTCCGTCGGCGCGGCGCTCCCGGACGACGTCTTGGCCAGGTTGTATGATGCGGGCTACCAGCTCCAGGGTCACGGCCAGCTCTTTGTGAAGGTTGTCCCGAATAAGTTGAGTGTTCCGGAGGCAAAATCAATTAACAGCTACCGCAGCTACCTCTCGGTGGGGAAGGACGATGCCAGCTCCGATAACTACTCGGACTCGCATTCTTTCGAGATCAAGGAAAACGGCAACTCGTATCCCGCAACCCCACAGTACTTGTTAACGGGAACGGCCAAAACGGCGGAGACAGACTATTTTAAGTTCAAGGAGTTTGAGAGACTCAACCAGATCCCTGAGAAGACTGACTTCAAGAAGCTGCATCAATATAAGTCGCAGTTTGAGGCAACTGCGGCGGTGTCTGCGATCGTGACCGCAGGCGTGGTTGCCAGTCTTGCCGCTACCCCTGGTCTGTCCCCTGCTTCTGGTCTGGCCACGAGCTCTCTGGACAAACGTCCGGCGGCGATCCAAACGTGCATGCCTGAAGCTACGGGAAACTTCCGGGTCATCCGAGATGAGAACAATGAGATTGATTTCGACAAGCGGCGCAAGTCACCGTTTGTTAAGACGTTTCCTTCGGGTTCCGGCAGTGTTTCGCCTGTGACAACGTTTGCTGAGGACATCATGCCGCCGTTGGTGGCCTACAGGGCCGCCCCTCCGCCACCAATCATCCCCGCCGCTACAACTCCACCGCGCACCAGACGAACGCCGAACTTGACCCTAGACTTGACGGCGCTCAGAGAGGATTACATGGGGGGCAAGCCTGGGATACGGGAGGAAGTGCCGCTCTCCCATGGAAAGACCTTTGCCCGAAGCGTTGCCCGGGCCTCCAGTCGTGTAGAGAAGGACCAGCGGCGATTCCAGGAGAATAACGTATCATTTGACGATCTCCCGGGGTTGGAGGACAGCGAGAGCAGCGAGAACGACGACGGGTTGTTTTCTAAGCCGATGGTGAAGAAACTGGGGACATCCATCACCACCTCGGGCGGCGATAGCTTAGGAAGGGAGGACTCTCTAGCAAGCTCCTTGGGAAGCGTGAGACCGCCAGCAGAAGTTGTCTACGACAATCTCGACCGCTTCTTCCCGAACACGGATTTGGACAAACCAATTCTCGCCGATGTCAGCTCCCCGCCGACGTCTCCACTGTTGGTGGATTCGTTCAAATCCGACTCTTCCAACTCGTATGAACCGTCGATTTCATCGTCCAAATCCTCCAAGCCGAGTATCTCCCGCACGGTGAGCAACGCGGGATCGCATGCGCCAGGGCTGGTGGGGTTGCACGGGGGCTTGGGGGTACCGCTTGCTGCTGGCCTCGGGATGTTGACCCCACCGCGCGCGGCGAAGCCGCAGCGCATGAAGACGATCAGAACGGTGGCACGCGAGGCAAAAAATAAATCGCTCCGCCAACAGAGTATCAAACTCGCGCCCAACGGTATTCGGGCCGAGGTCAACTTGATGCGTCGTAAAAGCACAAAGCTCTGGGGGAAACGAATTCTCGAGGTCAAGCCAAACACGACGGACGGGGTTGTATCAAAAGTGCGCAGCGCGGACGGCCGGTATAAGGAGTTTGCGTGGGTCAAGGGTGAGCTCATTGGTAAGGGGACGTTCGGGAAGGTGTATATCGCGCTTAACGTGACGACAGGAGAAATGATGGCGGTCAAGCAGGTAGACATTCGGCGCCACCATGCGCAAAACGCGGACGGGATAGACGCTTTGCACTCGGAGGTGAAGACCATGAAGGACTTGGACCACCTCAACATCGTGCAGTATCTCGGGTGCGAGAAAAGCGCGACGTCGTACAGCTTGTTCCTTGAGTACGTGGCCGGCGGTTCGGTGGGGTCGTGTTTGCGGATGTACGGGCGGTTTAGCGAGCAGGTTATCCGGTACTTGACGAAGCAGGTGCTCTTGGGCTTGAGCTACATCCATGACAAAGGCATTTTGCACCGCGACTTGAAGGCAGATAACTTATTGTTGGAGACAGACGGCACGTGCAAGATCTCCGACTTTGGGATCTCGAAGATCAGCAAAAACATCTACGACAACAACGCGGAGATGTCGATGCAAGGATCGATCTTCTGGATGGCGCCTGAGGTGGTGCTATCCGCGTCTAGCAAGGAACACAAGTCGGGGTATAGTGCGAAGGTGGATGTCTGGTCCTTGGGTTGTGTAGTCTTGGAGATGTTTGCAGGCCGCCGGCCATGGTCCGATGCCGACGCTGTCAGGGCGTTGTTCAAATTGGGCATTGCCAAGAGCGCGCCGCCAATTCCTGAGGACACGCTTCCGTATGTTAGCGAGGCGGGGAAGGACTTTCTCGCGCAGTGCTTCAAGATCGATCCGACCGAGCGCCCGACGGCCCAGACGCTTTTGCGGCACAAGTTTATTGAGCTTGAGGGGGGGTTCAGGTTTGACGAGACAGAGTTGGCGCGGGGAATGCGTGCGCGTGCGAATGTAAGTGCTGAAACAAGTGCTTAGCGTGGGTGCAGAGGCGAGTGGCTGTTGTGGAAATGTGTGGCGTGATCTTGAGCAAAGCAGTTGGTAGTCTAGGCAGGATGTGGAAGATCAAGCCCACCGGGGATCCGGAAAGTATCTAGGCAAGTGTGCATAAGAGATGATTCTGGATAGTGGAGCGATATAGAAACAAATGGTTGTTTTGATAAATGCTATTGGTTACTTGAATGCCTGGGTTAGTGCTTTTATTAGAGTCCTAACCTGCCGTGTGAACCATACCACTTTTACGGCTTACAGTTTTCTCTGATATTTCTGATCCTAGATGATCTTTTACACGGTATATGCAACTATGACCCTTATGCTCTTATGTAATTCTTAGCATAAAGTATCAAATATACTTGTAATTATTATATATAGCTACATCTACTGTTGTATATGGCAGTGTTGAAATATTTAACTATCTGCTTATGGTATATTGATTCAGTTAAAGCTAAATATATTTGTATATTTATGCACACCCTTTTATATCTCGATATGTATATTAATTTGTCCGTGCATTCAATGAGCCCTTTAATAATCTAATACACACCAAGTTCTTAGCATACTCACCGATACAACCTTTTAGCACGACCAAATAATCGTGTCTTTTCTGAATATAATATTTCTAGTATAATATCAACTCATTATGTCCTCCAAAAAAATAATATATTCCGATCGAAACTTTTTTCGAAAAAAGAAGGCACATGCTCCAGGAGGGTTTCGAACCCACGACCGTCGCGTTTCTCACACGACCGTGACATAAGGCATAAGCCGTAACATCGTTAACAGTTATAAGCACGAAGCGCTAACCAACTGCGCCACTGGAGCATCTGCTACCGGGGTGGGAGAATTAATATTTTAGCATGTGCCTAGGGGTCCGGATTTGCAATACTTGACTGTATCACTAGTGCGCCTTACATTTACCCTAAGTAGAGTGAAATCAAGTGGGATTACTTAATATCCGAGCTAGTCCTTTTCATATAAGAGTGACTTGCTGCCTTATGTGAAATTGTTCTTGCCGGAAGATTTTACCTACGTTTAGGAAGCTCTTAGAGGATTGGTAGAATATTTTGCATCTGACAGCTACCAGTGCACAACGTGACCGGACACAGAATATCGGCCTACACACCAAGCCTTAAGAGCCAGTCAGATCTCAGTGAATCGCTAACCGGATAATTGTAAAGCTATTTACACCACGATCGAAGCTAAGTGCTTTTCACCCTGCACATTCCTCTATACCTTGATCCATCTCTACTATACTCGAACTAATGCCAAACACCATCTAAATACCCTTTTTTGGTTTCTTCCTAACCATGCTGGTCAAGTTGTTAACGGTTGGTGAAGCGACGGTCCGCTTGGCCGCAGCCACCACCACCACCGTTCGTTCCCCTCGCCTCTCTTCCACCCAAAATGTCTCCTTTCCTTCCAACAACCCATGCAACGCATTTCCAACTCCCTCTGGCGACGAATAATCAAGATCGCTGAGAATTTTGCGAACCTTGTGATAGCTTTTCAAGCTGAGGAACGCCGCGCGGGTGCGCACTGTACGGTTGAGCTCCCCATGCACCCCGATGACCCCCACCGTGTCGCCCAACCGGAATTCTTGTCTGATGCTCAATTCGACCCAGAAAGTCTCCATGCAAATTTGCTTGGCCCTGTTTTCGACGATGAGATGCTCCAAGAAGCGGCCCTTGGGATCGTCGGGGAAGAGCGGCACGGCGTACACAGCTGGTATAGTCTTTGCAGCATGGAAGATCGAGCCCACCGTCCACCGGGGATCTGGAAAGTATTTCTGGATCGCATGGGGTTCGGCCCCCGGAAGCAAGAGCTTGCATTCGAGCGCGTGTGGCGAGAAGCACTCCACCACCACGGTGTCGATAATCTTCATCCACCACCGGAGCAACTGGTCGCCCGCCAAGACGTGCTTGTGCTGGGTGTTTTTGAACGATTCAGGAAACAAGTATTGGTCCGCAGCTTTGGTGAAGAGCGAAATCTGGTTGTGCTGCGTGGCGCGTGCGACATCGAACGTGGGTGCGTCCGGAAACGTAGCCGCGAGCAACGTGGCTAGAGGTGCGAGCGTTCCCGCTGGCTGGATGTCAGAGCTCTCAAACGTCAAATCCGGCCATTGCCGTGTCTCCCTGAACTGTCGGATCAACCGGAGCAACCCCGGATTGATCCCCTTCAAATACATCACGTCTTTCACCGCGGCGTCAGTGTGGTTTACTGGTGCCTTGCCCATGCTCGCAAGCTGGGCGCTGGTATACACCGACCTCTTAAACACAATTCCCTGGTCGAGGTAATCCTGACAATCGGAGCTGACAATGTGTTTTAAAATCAGTATCACCACCTCGTTGACCTTGACCCCCAATGCGCGGAGATTGTGCATCCCCGTGGTGTCGGCCTTGGACACAAACAAGGTTTTGTGGATGGTGTTTGCGTGCGGGTTGACGCTCAAGTAGACGTTTAGCTCGATCCCGAATAGAGGAATGATCTCGTCGGACACATAGCTGAGCATTACAAAGTGTGTGGAGCGCACCGTGAGCTCAGCGTGTGCAGAGCGCTGGATCACCAACGCCTTGGCCTGTTTCGGGTGCGACTGGAGGTGTACCACCAGGAACTTGTGCGTACTTGGGAGGTACGCAGCAATTGTATCGGATAAACTTGACATGATACGTGTTGAGAAGAACAGTGTTGGAGGCAGTGGTGACGCTAAGCGCACGCGAACAAATAATGCGTGTGGCAGAACGCGTGACAAACGTAGGATATGTAAGGAAGGCTAGCAAGATGTACGGGCCGGCTGATACAACTAATTCATTTAGGATGAAAAAAGTCAACGGGCCCCACGACACCTGAATCTCCGATTTGTCATAATCAAACCTTACAGGCTAGGGCGATCAGTGGAATCGATCAGATAAACAGATTGTGCAGATCTGCAGGGTAATAGAACATATGTAATTCTAGACGCGCTAGCAAGCTTTATGAACCAGCATGTTATGGCCGAACGAAGCAACACAGCTCAGAGGATTGGTGCTCAAATGAACGGTACCTCATAAAACAACTCTGGGCTTATGCCTTGACCTGCTTGGTAATCATGCCGATTACGACCTTTTCCGCTCAACAGTTGCATTAATAACCATATCTGCTAGGGTTTTAAATCACACCGAGGACTAGAGAATTTCTACGGAGGTACTCAGTTTCCCTCATTCTTTACATAAAGCACATTTTTCGCGTCAGAAACAGCTACATGACTCCCAAGTTGTGTTCCATCCACCCAACAGGCCTTTCCCAACAGCTTTCCGAGATCCCTGTCGGGAATCAGATGCTTCATAACACGGCCAGGGGATACCGAATGGAAATATATCGCAGAGAGGGCGAGTAAAAGACTTGCAAAAACAATCGCTCACCACCATGTAATAGTTAATAGCAACCATTTACAAACAGAGGGCGTTACTGGCTCCAGGGTGCTTACGGAGAGTAAGCGTCTTGGAAGTGCCTCTTATGATATCTACAAGACTATATAAGCTGTGCCCTGCACCCCTCTCTTGTAGACGTTTCGCGAAACCCACTTCGCTCGTGCTTCGCATTCGTTTTCACATGCGTTTCGCGAATCCTCTTTCGGTCAATTCCTCGAGCAAAAACAACAGCAATCGAGAGTTACCCGCAGGCGGCACTTCCACTAGTACCACGGCTTCTATTCTTGGTGGCAAGCGACAAATTTCGTGATCTCATCCAAAAGCCTATCTCAACCCATTTATCACTAAGCCATTCTCTTTTGGTACATCTCCTATGTCATCCTTTTCAGACTTGATCCCCGTGGTCAACAAGTTGCAAGACATCGTCACCAACACCCAGTTGCTGGACTTGGACTTGCCGATTTTGTCGGTGATCGGCTCGCAGTCTTGCGGTAAGTCGTCCGTGTTGGAGAATATTGTGGGCCGTGACTTTCTTCCGCGCGGGACTGGTATCGTCACCAGAAGACCGTTGGTGTTACAGTTGATCAACATCAGCCCTGAACAGCCGGACTACCAGAAGTTTTTGGACAGACAGCTCCAGGAGGTGCAGAATGGTGCTCCAGGTGAATTAACCTTGGAAGATCACTTAAGAAACTCGTCACCCAGCCTGGAGGGGCACTCCGTTCCGCCTAGCGACGAGGGTGAGCTTTTGGAGTGGGGTGAGTTCCTCCACTTGCCCAACAAACGCTTCTACAACTTTGACGACATCAGACGCGAGATTGAAAATGAGACCGCACGCATTGCTGGTAAAAACAAGGGAATCAGTCGTCTCCCGATCAATCTCAAGATCTTCTCCACCAAAGTGCTTAACTTGACCTTGGTGGACCTCCCTGGCTTGACAAAGATTCCGATCGGCGACCAACCAACTGATATCGAAAGACAAACACGTAACTTGATCCTGGAGTACATCGCGAAGCCAAACTGCGTCATTTTGGCGGTCTCCCCCGCCAATGTGGATCTCGTGAATAGCGAATCGCTCAAGTTGGCAAGGCAGGTCGATCCTCAGGGGAAGCGCACGGTCGGGTTGTTAACCAAGTTGGATCTTATGGACCAGGGAACCAACGCTGTGGATATCTTGAACGGGCGGGTCTATCCGTTGAAGTTGGGGTTTGTCGGGATTGTCAACCGCTCGCAGCAGGACATTTCGGCGAACAAGCCCTTGGGCGACTCGTTGTTGGCCGAGGAACAGTTCTTCAGCAACCACCCGGCGTACTCAAAAATTGCGCTGAAATGCGGGACGAAGAACCTTTCCAAGAAGTTGAACAACATCTTGATGAACCACATCAGAGAGCGTTTGCCAGACATTAAGGCCAAGTTGAACACGTTAATGGGCCAAACGGAGCAGGAGTTGAGATCCTACGGCGAAGATAACTTGCTCGATGCGGACATTGCTACCAAGGGCTCACTCATCTTGCAGTTGATGACCAAGTTTGCAAACAACTTTATCAATTCTATTGACGGGAACAACTACCAGTCGACGCGTGAGTTGTGCGGGGGTGCGCGCATCTACTACATCTACAACGAAGTCTTCGGGAGGTCTTTGAACAGCATTAACCCGGTTATCAATCTCTCAATTGCATCGATCCGCACCGCGATTCGTAACTCCACCGGCCCGCGCCCGCTGTTGTTTGTGCCGGAGTTGGCGTTCTATCTCTTGGTGAAGCCGCAGATCAAGCTCCTTGAGGCGCCGTCGAAGCGCGTGGTCGAGTTGGTATACGAGGAGTTGATGAAGATCACGCACAATAACTGCGGGGGGCCCGAGTTGTTGCGTTATCCGAAGTTGCACTCGAAATTGATCGAGGTTGTTTCCGAGTTGTTGAGAGAGAGATTGGGGCCGACCACGACCTACGTCGAGAGTATCATCGACATCCACAGGGCATACATCAACACCAACCACCCTAACTTCATCGGCGCGCCTCAGGCGATGCAGGAGGTGGCTGAGGAGAGGCAGAGGATGAGAGCCGAAAAGAAGACCAAACCGGTGATTATGGTGGAGGAAGAAGTGGAAGCCCTGGCCAATGGCTCTATATACGAACCGAAGAAGAGAACGGTCAGCAGTGTCGAAGCAAAGGAGAAGGATTCCTTCTTGAACTACTTTTTCAGCAAGGAAAACCAGAAGAGTGACGAGCTCACCCAGACCAGGGGCCAGAATCTCCACCAGCAGCCGGAGTACAAGCCGTTCCAGTTCCCTACTGAGGCCGACACTTTGCAGTTCCACGATCCGAACCAGTTGGAGTTTGGTAAGCTCGACGTGAAGGCCGCGGCTGGAGATGAAGCGTTTTCGGAGGAGTTGACGGAGCGTGAGGAGTTGGAGTGCGAGTTGATTCGCCGCTTAATCAGCTCGTACTTTACCATTATCCGTGAGATGATCCAGGACCAGGTCCCGAAATCGACAATGTTTTTGTTGGTTAACTTTTGCAAGGATGAGATCCAGAACCGCTTGGTCTCCAAATTGTATAATGTGGATAAGTTTGATGACTTGTTGATGGAGGATGCGGGGTTGATGAACGAGAGGGCTAAGTTGGTGACATTGTTGGAGAGCTATAGGCAGGCGATGGCTGTGATTGGAGATGTGATTTAGTGCACGAAAGCGAGTGTGTAGCACGAGCTTGAGCCAAGATGTCATTCGGTAAACGAAGCTTGCTAGAGCACCAATACGTGGTTACCTAGAACATGTACATACAAGATTGAAAATAAACGATAAACAAAATCCGGGGAAATGGAGCAACTAGAGAATGTCATTGGGGGGTAGATAGAACTAAACCCGAGTGTTAGCAAGGTGTCATGCTTGGCGGAAAAGTATTATCTCAGCATTTTGAAAGCACCTGTCTTTGAAAAGTGGCTTTTCCGTAGTCAAGGTGACAATTTGCATAAATACATTTGCAATATTGAAAGTACATGGTAGACGCCCCAGTAAAACGATAATAGGTACGGCTGACTCTGGGAATATCGGTCTAACTTGCTATTTCTTTAACAATCTTACTATCAATACAACCTCTGGAATTTAATTCCATTTCACATGTTTATTGTAAAAACCCTCTAGATTTACGTTACATGTCAGTTAAAACTTGACCACTATTTGATACACTAAAATTTGACCGAAGGGCAGCTGTATGCAGCCCTGCACATATGTAAACCGATGACCTAAAATTTCAGCGGCGGGCAAAAAGATTACACAAACATATAACGGTTGAACAATATAATATGGTATGTCAATCCCACCTCTCATTACCGTAACACAGACTAACCCCGCAAGCTGAACGGATCCTCTGATTACCCGATAGTGATGGTTAAGAACTTGCCCTACGAGACCACGCTGTCCGAGCTCTATGGCATGTTTGGTGTCTACGGCGCGATCATACAGGTGCGGAAGGGCAACACCCCTAGCACCAGAGGCACATGCTTGGTGGTTTACAACAGTCTAAAGGCGGCCAAGGCGGCCAACGATAGGCTCCAGGGAGTGAACTTCAAGGGCCGTTACGTCACGACGCTGATGTACGGCGTGGACCGCACCAAGTTGAAGGCCGAAGAGTTGGAGACGAGAAAAGACATCCTCGGAAAGTTAAAGGATCAATACGGGATTGAGTAGCTGCTACTAAGCAGAGCTAAATGACCTAGCAATGACCCGGTAATGATCCTGGATGTTAGAGAGTATCAGGACAGGAAAAGCAAGTGAACAAATGAAAAGGGAAAAGTCCACTAAAACTACGATTTCGGGTGTGCCACACCAGACATAACGTCCTAAACTTCAAAACCGTTGGTTTAACTCAAGTCACATGCAAAATTAGTTGCCGTACCAAAGTAGACCAATAAACGTCCAATACATATAATTGCAATTTAAGTTTTACCCTGATCTAGAAGTCATACCTGGAGTTGACGGCCGAATGCCTGGCGAGATAAAGCTACTATTTTCACGTATATAGCTACAACATAAAAGGTCATCACTTTCAATACCTTTGGCATAGTTTAATTATGACTGAGTAAAAGACTGAGGGGTTATTTTGACCAAGTCGGAGGGGACAATACTTGACATAGCATGTGGCTCACAAGGCAAATCAAACGCTCATTGTTTGGACTGCTTTGTAGGGTATATGGTTGAATCAATAAAATTTATTATCAATCCAATCAAAGCTAACTTCTCAACCTTTAGCAGCACAGTTACATACCTAAAAGCTGATTTTTTTCGTATTTTCCTAGCCTTGTACGGCAATAAAATCCTCTTGCACTAACTCTGCCCTCACACCCCCCGCCGCATCCTGCACCTTTTTCAATATTTACTACACGACATATTTACCACTTCACGACTATACTCAGGTGTTTCGGAATCCCAGTGCCTCCGCTCATTACCATGAGCTCTGTATTATCAGACGATCCTAATACAAATTGGAACCCGTCGGCAATTCCGACCACGCCCGCAATTCCCGTCGAATCGACGCCCAGAACGTACGAGTTGTCCGACAATTCTCCCGTGTACGATTTCACCTCCAATATCGCCTCGACCTTTGAGTTCCCGTCGCACCTCCAGTCCTCCTATTCACAGATCCCAGAGGACGGGCTACGACTTTGCGACCAGATTGATCGTGTCTACGCTGAGTTTGGCGCCTATGATGAGATTCCTGACGCTTTGGCGTACGACCTCGGCTTCCCACTAGTTTTTAGAGCATACCTTGCGCTTCTAAGGGAGCACAAACGTGATTTCGAAACAGACCACTACTTCCAGGCGATTCGACACGTTATCGCGGACATTATCGAAACCGGCGTGAGCATGGCCGCATGGGTCCGCTTAACCGCGTACTCGGGACTATTGACGAACCCAGAGCCCAGCCCGACCACAACGCTTCTAATGAGAGAGGCCATTTTCCGCTTCAGCTCCGAGTCTGCGTTCCTTACAAGCTCCTTTGAGCGTTGGAACCGCCGCCGCAAGGACGTTGCACGGCTAGACGACTTGTGTCGCATCCACATCCACCAGAACACTAGAAGGGTCTTCAAGCTTTGGTTTCACCGGACGTTGAAAGTTCACGCACTTAAAAAACAGGCGGCGCTGCTTAACCATACGTACACCACGTTCCGCTACTGGCAGTGCTGGCGTACACGCGCAGGGGAGCGCGTAACCCGCGAGGCGCGCGCAACGCAATTTATCGCACACAAGGCCTTCTACGCATGGAAGCACCGTGCGGACGCTATCCACGCCCTGGAAACCAAAGCCACAGAGCACAGAGACACGCAGTTGAAGAAGAAGGCCACGGAGTTGCTTAAGCTTCCATTGCAAAGTGGTCCTCTCAGAAACATCCACGACCGAATCCTGATGACGGTATTTCTCGACCTCTGGGAGGATCGGTTGCGGCGGGTAGCCCAGGCGAACCTTCAGGCTGGAAAGATCTATGCCACAGCGTCGGTAGCGCAGCTGATGGCTAAGTGGGAGGCCAGAACCGGCCACACGCTCGCAGTGCTACAGGAACTACACGTGCGTGAGCGGAGCTTTGTGCTTCAGCGGTATATGGGGGTGTGGAAGATTCAACACCGACTTCTTTCGACCGAAGCGTGCGCGACCGCCAACACCGACACGATTCTTCTTGCGTGGATGTTTCGTCGCTGGCAGAAGCGCTGCACCGAGCGCACTTTGCTCCAGGACGCACAGGATGACAGAGATGCTAGGACCATGGCCAGTTGTCTTGGCACGTGGCGAAAGGCTGCGGTGATGGAGGCGGCGGCTAGGAAACTTCGTGCAAAGAGACTCCTTAGCGGTGCGTTTGCGTGCTGGCGGTTACAAAGCCGTGCGTTTGAGCTAGAGATCACCCAGGGCAGCGCCTTACTCGAAAACACTTTCCGTAACTGGAAATTGGCCACGGTGGCCCTGCTTCACGAGCAGAGTAGAGAGTACAATCTTTCAAAAAGGTATATCCGTCTCTGGGCAGAGAAAGTGCAACGGATCGCGGCCTTAGACGACTCTATTGACGCTCGGTTTGACCTGATATCCACTGTGCGTGCGTGTTTTAGCACCTGGAAGCGGGGCTTGAGGACCATCCGCGCGATGCGAGCGGAGGTGGACGATATACTCTGCGCCAAGGTTTTCCAGATGCTTAGGTATCGAATTCAGTTGAACCGGCAAAACGCAGAGCAAGCGGAAACGTTTCACCGACAGAGTGTGGTGGCGAAGAAAATCGCGTTCCGGAGGTGGAACGAGGCATACACAGACCGGTACGAATTGCGTGCGCAGGGGCTCGTAGCGCAGTTTCACGCGCGGATGCGTGTGAGAAGTGTTGCTGAACACTTTGAAATCTGGCGAGAACGTGTGGCAGAGCAACGCGTCCTAGAAGAGCGTTGCCTCCACTTTGCGGCAGCAAGAACCATCCCCCCAGCGTGGGATGCCTGGATGGATCGCCTCCAGGCCAATATCGATTTCCGGGAGACGGCTGCCCAGGCGTACACCCAATCCTTGCTTCGCCGGTCGCTCACGGCGTTTCGTGAGCAGTACTCTAGACTTCAGAGGCTTGCAGCCCGGGAGCTCGATTTTGAGGCCGAGCGAGACGTTAGACTCATGCAGCAATACTCGGATATCTGGTCCGTCAACGTGCTCAGGGCCAGGCGGAACGAGGAAAGTGCCAAGTTCTTCCGTCAGCGGTGGGAGCAGGCAAAGTTGCGCATGTTTATAAAGATCTGGCGGGATAACTTGCGGGTAAAGATGGAGGGAGGCCCGGACGAGTCTTTTAGCGTCAGCGACGTTTCCCCGTTAGCCAGCAAGCGACGGACATCGAAAATGCTCGAGTACAATCGCAGGCCCCTGGAGCAACCACTTTTTGGCGGCAACGAGACCCCAAGTACCAACCTATCTCCGTCAAAGTTGGCCGAAACCACCGAGAGAATCAAACGTGAGCGTATGAATGCGTTGAAACAGCGGTATAGCAGGGCCAGAGATGCTGTCTCCCCTGAAAAGGCCCCTGGCACGCTCGAGCAGCCTTTGAGAAATCTCTTCTCGGCTGTACCGTCAACGGATAACCGGATCCCCCCACTCAACGTGAGTCTTTCGCCGAGGCGGCGTGGGCGGACGACCTGGAGTCCGCTTCTGTTTCCGGCCACCGGAGATAGGTCAGTTGAGACGGTTAATTTCAACGGGAGTTCGTCTCCGCAGAGGGTTGCACTGTCCAGAATATCAAAACAGGATAATTCCCTCCCTTTCAACATTCCCCCGCCAGTGTACCAAAACGAGGAACCATGGGAGTCGGCGACGGTGGAGACAGCCAAGAAGCTCAACCGAATCACACCGATTTTCATTCCCACCAACGGCATAGGCTTGCCCAAGATCAGCCCAGCGCCGATCATCCAACAACGGTCCAACAGTTACATCGAGCGGGCCATCAGGCCCGAGTCACGGACCACCATCACTGATCTTAGTATGTCAGAGTTTCCAGAGTAAGTACGCAAAGTAAACTTGAGCTACTAAGGGAATGGCCTTGTGAAGGGTATAGGTCTCACTTATGTATGATTCTCTACAGGATAGAGCATACATCGAGCTTAGCATATATTGTATTGGCCTAAACAGGTCTTTAGTTATATCATTTTATAGCAATTGATATTGATCTAGTGTATAAGTTTTGTATGAATAGAATTTTATGATATATACGTCAACCAACTTGGCTTTCGATATTCCTTAAATCTTGGTGGCACAAGGAACGATGAGTCTGGAGTAAATCTATTTTTACGATCCACAGCTGTTTCTGCTTCCTTGTCTAACATTTTTTCGTTACTTGCATGCGCGAAACATTTGCGATTACTGATACATGTCAGCAGATAGCTCTACTCTCCACCTCCACGAACACAGATCACATGGCATATGGGACTTACCGGAAGATCAAGGTTACTAGCGCCATTGGTTTCTTTCCTTTATAAACTCCCCCAACGGGCGAGTTACTACACGACCAAGACTGAGCCCACGCTTGTACCATTCCCTCCCTTCACGCGACCGCTTCTTGCCAAGCTTGTCCCGAAAATCGAAGCCCAAACCCAAGCTGAAATTTCCTTGTCAACAGCCACCGATAATGTAAGGGTTTCTGGGGAAATTCCCACCCGTATGCTCGTGGAGTCCATCCAGCGCATCCGTGCGAGTGAACAGATATTTCCACTCACGCCGCTCGTACGGGACATGTTTACCAGCTTAGGCGATGCGTGGGCCGAAAATATCACTAAAGGAAATGCAGTAATTCAAAAGAGCGAAAAACAATGGACGGTTTACAGCGTTTCTCGACAGATGGCAGCCCTGGTGGTGGCAAAACTTCACCGAAAGGTGGGCATGCTCCTCAAGCATCAGTCCAGGGTTCCACTATCCACCAACGATTTCCGAATCCTTGCGGGCTGGAACGGACATGACTTGAAGAACATAGCCCAGATCTTGCAGTGTAGCGTGACGGTGAACCCCGCTGCCCTTACCCATCCCGGGCACTTTAAGGAGATTTCTTTGCAAATCAATGCCGAATCCCAGACGGGACTTGAAAGAGCAGAATTATACCTCAGCACCCGGCTATCGACGTGGAAGTATTCTCTCGCTAAAAGTGCCGAGACAGTATCAACGCTGTCGGTGCAGCACATACACAGGATCCACAGTAAGTGGTTGAACGACCTTCAAGCTGCCACCAAAGTGGCCATTATTGTCAATCCCGGAAAATCCAGGTATACGGAGGATAAGATTCCAGTGTATTTCAGGGGCCAGGATACCCTCAGCACAGATACCGCAGCCAAACAGTTTAGAGCCAAGATTGCTGAGGTTTCCAATCATCTGAGACTCGTGTCTTTAAAGACCGGAAAGTTAATCTTCGGGTCGCATGGGGAAGCCTTGGAGAAACTTCGCAAGGAAACCAGCTCGTCCATTGTTTCTACGGCAACAGGAGAGGCGATATCTGTCTACAGCCTCCACCCTGATACCACTGCCAAAGCATGTGATGCCATCCAAGAACACCTCCAGTCATGGTTGCGTGGGTGTACAGTATTGGAATTTCCGTACCCGATGTACTCCGCTCTCCGGCGAATTGGCTCAAACTTCAACAAAATCGAATCCATGACTGGCACCCTTATATCCTGCGAAGACGCTTTTTTCAGGATTCTCATTACGGCACGTGTGGATGGTGATACTGAAAAGGCCGCAGGCATCATCAACAACTTGGTGGAAAGAATCGGGACCCACCGAGTAACCATCGAGGCCCCTAAACACGTGGCGCGCTTCATGAAGCGGAGGAACCAATATGGGGTGGTTAACGCCGCTGAAATAGAGTCAAAAACATCGTCAATAATGGTTATAGAAGAGGGGGATTATGCTACGATTTCTGTGTTTAGTGACTCCCCTGCCAATCTTGCCCTCGCAAAATCAAGTATCAACCGAGTTATCGCAGAGGTTGGCAAGTATGACCTCGTAGGGGGACATAACCCGAACCACGACACCTTTTCCTGGGAAGGAATGAGACCTAAAGTCTACTCCAAGAAGCTCGAGTTTCCCCACTACTTGTATGAGCCCATGGGCGGAAAGAATCAGGAGTACTGGAAGACTCTCTGTGAAAAGTTCCAGGTTGAGTGGAGCTATATCGAAGGTTTGAGGCACCAGGATTCTTTCAAAAGCGTCTTGAAGATTTCCAGTGCCAGTGCGCTGGCGCTTAACTTGGTCTACACTGAGCTTTCCCGCCGTTTGGGGAGCTTACAAGCCAATCAGGTTCACTTACCACTAGACAGACTCGATTTCCGTGCCTTCGAAGTCGCCATCGCCAAGATCCAAAAACTATACCCTGATTGTTATACTGTGACACATAAAATCCGGCATACCCTCCAGGTACAACAGAAGTTTAGGTTGTCTGAAATAATGACCGTGGTGGGGGTAAGCGAAACTCGGGTGGCAGAGTTTACCGCGAGTATCAGACACGCGATTTACAATATTTTAAACCACACGCCGGAGTCTGTGAAAATCATCCCAGCAAACAAGTATTCCCGGTTCATAGATGTTGTCAAACCGGAAATCGAAGCATTAGGGGTCCGGGTGCATGTTACGAACGAGTACGTTAGCTCTGGAACCGCAAAGAAGTGTGTTGTTGTTGGGGACGACTATGTAACGGTGCAGAAAGCGCTTATGTTGATGGGGGTGCTTCTCAGAGAAAAAGCTTAATGAATTATGAGGTTTTAGTGACAGGTCTAGTTTTTAGCACAACCATAGACTGTCTTGATTAAAAGCTATCCTAGACAGGAACAGATTTTCTGAGATTTATCAATAATAGTGGTATATGGCTGCTGAGAAATGGGGTTTCATGAGACTTTGACGGGCTGTTACATTATCCAAGGGGTCCCATTTGCCATACCATGGCTTGTATTGCTGGTATATTTCGGTCTTTGATGCGCTAGAATTTTATCACCAGTATAGCTCTTGCCATTCCAACAATGGAAATTATTTAAACGGTTCAGCCTACGCTAAAAAAAAAAAAAAAAAAAAAAAGAAACCAGAACACCGAGTAACTGCGATATATCCTTCTAACTTTCATGGTCAATTATACAGACTGCGTCAGTTCCAAGGCCACATCAACAAATCCATTAGCAGCTCTGGAAGGTATCCCACAGGAACAAACACAGAAATAACCAACTATCTAATTTCATAAACCTCCTCTAAACCATACATACATAGTTACCAACATTCATGTAATACAAAATAGCCCGTAGATTTCTAGAAAATCCGTATAATCTACATTTGTTAAACAAATTTGCTTTCGCCATTACTCAAACATCTATACACAGTAAACCAACCGAAGCTAGCTTTCTAGACCTTGTACAAGGTAATCTTCGGCGCGTTCGGATTCTTCACCAATACGAACTTCTGGTCAACAGACTTGTCCTCCTCCTGGTCGCATCTGTTGTTGACAATGTCGACGAACGACTTGACAACGGCCCACCCATTGTTCAAGGACAAACCAATGGAGATAGCGAGATCCTGTGGCTTGTAGGTGTTGACAGCCAAGACCACGTGTTTGGAGTTGGCCTTCTGGTTTACTCTGGACACGAATCCCAACTTGAGCGAGTCGTTGTCGGCCAAAAGCGCAGAGGTAGCCCACTTGGCGACCTTGTTGTTGTTTTTCTTCAACTCCGCGGCAATGATCGCACCCTTCTGGGTCTGCAACTTGGTCTTCCAGTCCAACTTGTGCTGTTGTGCGGTGGCTGGTGGCACGTACTCATTCAACGCTCTGATGGTCAACTTCTCACCGGTCGCCTGGACAGAGTCAACCTCGGCTCTAACCACCAAGCCGATAAAGTCCTCAGCGTCTTCCTCCTCATCGTTGCCCAACTTGTGTCTGGTGCTCTTAGAGGAGGCGTTACCGACCGGAAGCTTGAACTTACGGTACTTGTACCCCTTGGTAGATGTGAACGGCGCTTCGGGATGGGCCATGGAGTACGGCTTGCCCGCAGCCAAGGACTGTGCGATAAAGTTCTGGTTGATGGAGGTCGCTTCTTGGGCCAAGTTTGTGGCGTTGTTGATGTCCGTGTCCTTCGAGTCTGACGGCGCGTCCTGGGTGTTTTCGTCCACGGTTTCGCGGTCGAGGATCGAGTTTTCGCGTTTGTCGATGAAGATCGCACCGGTATCGGCCTTCTTGGTGATCACCATGTCCCACGAATACACGGAACGGGCAGCACACATCAACTGGGCAAGACAGGTGTCGGTGGTGAAGACCGCACCGCTGGAGGCGGCCGCAAGCTTCACCAAAACCGCATCTTCGGACGCGGTAGGGCTCACTACAGCCCTGGCTTCAGCCTGCAAGGTCTGGTTCGACAACGGCCTCTCGATCTGCTTGTTGTAGTACGCGACAGACCCGTAGGAATCGAGGTCCTCGACCTCCTTGACCTCCATGTTCAACTTGGTCAACTTGTGGAACTCGGCGTCGTAGACAACCTCCCAGGAGTCCTGGATGTCGATAGAAGCGTCACGGATTCGAGCCTGGAAGTCGTCCTTCCATGAGCCGTATCTTCTTCTGTTACCGAACTGCTGCGGTTGCGTGGCCTGCTGCGCTGCGCGTGCGGCGGCTGGGCTTGCACGCGCGGCCGGGGTCGCGCCACGCTTTGCGCCAAGCGCAGTGGAGTAAGAGCCTGCGGCCTGGTTCGCGCTGTTGCGTTTCAACACGGTGGCGGCAACCTTGGCGCTGGTAGAGCTGTCCACAACGGAGAAATCACCGGCTTCCTCTTCCTCTTCGGCGGCAAAGGAGGAGGCAGCGGAAGTCCCGTACGCGTGGAACGGATCTCTAGTATTTCTGGACTTGGTGGCGGTATTACCGTACGCGTTTGGCGCCGCAGCTGGGTCCGTCAACCAGTCGGCAGCCTTGCCTAACTTGTCGGACTTGGAGTATGGTGCGTATGGCACGTCGTGGAAGTTAAGCGAGCTTGGGATCGCGGTTGGTGGACCCCAGGAGGCGGTCGACTGCTTCGGCAAGTGTTCGAGGGTGAATGGCAACTGCATTTTGGTTGAAGAGAAGAGGTGGATAGTGGATGTTTGCCGGTGAAAAAATAATCAAAAAAATAACGCTGGCATTCGAGGTGGTATGGACACGCCGGTGGTACACGACCCAGTGTAATAGGTTTCCAAGGGAACGGGCCTGCCCTCGTCCCCAAAATGGGGGCAAAGGAAATATTATTTATAAATATTGTAGAATGGTGCCCTTGATTGTTAATCAAAGATTGGGGGTTATTGTATGACGAACTTAAAGGCCGCTGATCAGGGTGAGAGGTACGCCACCTCTTGCTGGACTATCAGAAAAGAAGCGGCACCCCTAATATATTGCATTTTCGTATACATCGCATAAAATGCCAATAAATCATTTGTTTCGGGTATACCTCGGAAATTACTGTTAAAATACAACTTAAATATCAACAGCCATGGGTGCGAGTTTCATAATACATTCACCCCAGGCACTAATTATCCTGCATTCAGCTCCTCCTCGAAAATCTCCACCAACCTTGAGTGGTGGCGTAAGCAAGTTACAACATCAAATGTTTGTCAATTGACTTTCCAACAGCCCCAACCAAATATCTTTCTCTCTATACCATCAAGCCTTCAGTTATACAGCACGGCTTAGTCTCTTACTCACAACATGAACAACATCAGTGTCGATATCAACCATTTGAAGAAGGGTGAGGTCAACTTGGGGACCTCTATCATGGCCGTGACCTTCAAAGACGGCGTCATTTTGGGTGCCGACTCGCGTACCACCACTGGCAGTTACATTGCCAACCGTGTCACCGATAAATTGACCCAGATCCACGACACGATTTGGTGTTGCCGTTCCGGCTCCGCCGCTGACACCCAGGCCGTTGCAGACATGGTAAAGCATTACTTAGAGTTGTACGAGGCCCAGCACCAGCAACCTCCTTCTACACATACCGCGGCGTCCGTGTTCCAGGAAATCTGTTACACGAACAAGGACAACTTGACCGCGGGGATCATTGTGGCCGGCTACGACAAGAAGACAGGCAAGGGCGAGGTCATTTCGGTGCCGTTGGGTGGATCTATGCACAAGCAGGAGTATGCCATTGCCGGTTCCGGTTCCACGTTCATTTACGGGTACTGTGACGAAAACTACAAGAAGGACATGACGCAGGAGGAAACCATCCAGTTCATGAGATACTCCTTGGGCCAGGCCATCAAGTGGGACGGCTCGTCCGGTGGGGTGATCAGAATGGCCGTCTTGACCGCCAGGGGGGTTGAGAGATTGATCTTTTATCCAGAAGACTACCAGAAGCAGTAGAGTATAAACGTTTGTATTTTATTCCGTGTAAAAGGGAGTCATTGATAGAACTGGCATCAGACAAGGGTGGGGTCTCGGGGAAAAATTAACCTCATGGGTGTATTTTTGAGGATCTTACTTTCCGTGGAGACATACTGTGTTTCAAAACTGGATTTTTATACCTTGGCTAGAGATTATAATCAGTAGCGATGTAGGATTTTGTGGAAATTTTGAATGCAGGCAAACGAGTGTGGAATTCTAAACCCTTGACAGGTTCCTCCAAGCTAGGAGCACTAAAAGGGAGTTTTTCAAACTGGCAATGGTTATAAAACGAACCAAAATAGTAATTTGGTAGTTTAGTGCAGACTTTAACTGTGGCTGAGAACAGATATAACAACATGCTACATCTCTTTTATGCCACAACTTCAGGTTTACTGCTTCGGGGTCAGGCCTGGAAGAGTCCAGTACACAATCAATAGTTGATACCAGACCACGTGTAGCTTGAAACCTTATCTAAGTAACAACTTTGAAACCAATTCCTCTTATGAGGCCGAACGAAAGAAATGGCTCGCGTCCATAGATAAACATGAAATGCAACATAGAGACGTGGCCAACTTCTACCAAGTTGTTTCATCGGTGTCTGGATTTACGGAATATATTAGGATCGTAATTGGTACCAGCTATACATTACACCGTAGTTGTATAAAAGAACTAATCTTTCAACCCGGTTAACCCAAATTCCTGGAAAGGACCGACCTGGAACAGGCCGTTACACTGGCACACTAAATATCGATTCGATACCCGCTGCTGATATTTCAGTCCACGACGGACACACAGCAAAAAAAGCTATGTGTATGTTCTGGACGTTCACTCAAAACTGGACAGGACCATGATCAGATGCATTTCCGGCACAAAGCGCGTCCTGCCGAACCTCACAGAAATCCTGCCAATACTGACAACTTCGTGCCTACACCA
This sequence comes from Babjeviella inositovora NRRL Y-12698, assembly GCF_001661335.1. Lineage (NCBI taxonomy): Eukaryota > Fungi > Ascomycota > Pichiomycetes > Serinales > Babjeviella > Babjeviella inositovora. Next base: position 377,982 of record NW_017566850.1, on the reverse strand, counting down.
GTTGGCCAGACTAGTTTAGACCTTAACGAAAACCTTCTATTGCAGGTTGACAACATTGGTCTTTGTGGCGGGACGGGCGTTGTATCCAACCTGACTTTTTTTTGGGCTATTCTGTACGCTTTAACCTTTGTCGTGGTATATACATGTACACATTCCCCTGTGTACTCTCTTCCTTAACGTAAAGCCCATCTGTATTGGCGTTTCTGGCCGGGAAATGGACCTTGAAGTTCTCCCGTTTTCTCGTCTCAAGGTTTTTCCGGATCACGTGTGTGGAGATGGAAAAACTCTGGAGGCTGGCATGTGCTTTAACCCGAGTCAAAATTAACGACGAAATTACCTCCGGCATACAGTCTAAGCTGGAGCAGGCCCCTTCCAGGAATTTTTGTGGTCATTATTCTTAGTGTGTGGGTAGCTCGGTGCGGCACATTTTGGCAGAGCGACCAGCCCATTAATAATCACGCCAGCTCGTTAATAATCACACCAGCCCCACGTTTCCGCTGTAGTATAACGCCGTCGTAACATTCCTATATACCGCCTCAATCAGCTTTCCCAGCCATAGACGTACATTTTCGACTCACTCCGGCCGTCCTTGCTATATCATCACTCCTGTAACATCGTACCGCTGTCCCCCCGCAAAAACGCCCTAAAGCGAAATACAGTGCCGCCCCAAAAGCTCTGATCGCACACGTACACTACATCCCACAAGCCCAATCTTCCTGGAAAGACCCCCAAAGGGCCACAGCTACAGTTTGGTGATATATAACCCTTTTGTCAAAAACTCTTCCCCAGACTCCCACTGAGCGCCTATTACAACCAAGTTCCGTGTCATTTTGCCTGCGCACGCCCTTTCTGCACCTTTTGCGTTTCCTTTTTCTTATTTTCTCATTTGAGAATTCACTTCTGAGAACTCGCTTCCCACCAGCCTTCTGTCACTACCTTCACACCTTCAAGAAACAGGCTTGTGCAATCATTAGATACACATTTAGCTGTCCTATCGATATAGTAGTAGTGTTACATCTGACAAG
>NW_017566850.1:371654-376852 GCF_001661335.1 Babjeviella inositovora NRRL Y-12698 | reverse complement strand
TAACGCCTCCAATTCTGCTATTCTTCGAACTTTAGCATCTCTGAGTCCGTCAAAGCACACACCAGCCCCTAGATAACCCACTCTCTTAGATACGCCCCCCACCATGCCGTCATCCCGAAACCTATCGGACATGTTCTTCACGGGCGGGGCCACTACCTCACAGGCTGTTGAAGCCACCACCGACTCCCAGTTTGAGTCCACTTCCTTCAAGTTGAAGCGGACGCGGTCGTTGGGGCTCTTGGATGAATTTATACCCGGAAAGATCAAGGAGCTGTTTGTGCAAGACGATTACCCACATTTGCAGGAGGCTGACCACCGGCCGTCGTCTACAACCCTAGCCGACATGGCCACTCAAGAGCGCTTTGGGAGCTTGGTGGATGTGAAGGAAGCCAAGCTGAGCTATACCAACCTCGGGACCTTGTTGCACGAACAGCACGAGTCGGTGGACGTTCCCCAGTGTGTCAGTGGTCTATTTCACGACGACGTGATGGTGGACATACCGGATATCGTTTCCAACGGCTACGTTCCTAGTTTCGAGAATCTCCCAAACGCCCCTATCCTGATGTACTCCGCCTCCCGAAATACGCCAGCCCCTAAGGCCGCCTCCCATATTGTGCCAACCAACGCTGACATCATAGTTGCCACCAGCCCCAAGGTTGCCCCCTCCCCTATGGAACCAGATAACCCCAATGCCGATCCCTTTGCACAGCTTCATGATGACGGTGCCCTCGTGGATCAGCCAAACTCTCACGTGGACTATCTCAGTCACAACTGGAGAGAGAGTGACATCTCGAAGTCTTGGCGATATATTGTGCTTCGGAGAAAGGCAGTGGCCAATAGTGCCAGACTTGAGAACGCCAGCTGGCGTACCTGGGCTCAGGCCAAATACAACCTCAAAACCATTAACCCCGCTACGGTCAACTGGCTGAAGGATAGCGATGTCACCTGGCTCTATGGTCCGATTTGTCAGGGTGCCACTGACTCTGAGTTTTTCAAGAGCAGCGGTAACAACCTCAGCGCGCTCTCTGGAGCCTCCACGTTGCAGAAAAACAACTCGTCTACGGCCTTAGATACGTTTGTCCATCTGTTTGACGAACCAAAGACCAAGCCCATCTTGAAGAAACGCACGATGCAAGAAATCTTATCCACATCGAGCTACCCTGCCAGCAACAATACCCCCTCTGTCAACCCAAATGCCACCCATAACTCTCTCGGAGGCACCAGCAGTACCAAGAAGGAAGAGCAGGGGTTGTATCTCGACGACGTGAACAACACCTTCAACCACAACTACCAGAACATCAATCCCGTGCTCGTGCCTATCTCCACCACCGCCTCCAATACCTCTTCGCTGATGAACTCGCCGGCGTTGTACCCGCACGCAGGGACGGCATCGCCGCTAGTGTCGCACGATTCCATTGTGTCACCGACGATTGCTGCGCTCACAAAGGCTAAGGTTTCAAAGAAGGACCGCCACATCCATTTTAACGATAGAGTGGAGCAGTGCGTCTCGCTCGAATATACCGGCTCCGAAACAGAAGACGAGCTTGCTGGTATGACCATGCATGAACGTGCCAGGGCCGGTGCATTTAACTTCAACGACAGCGAGGACGAAGACAGCGATATGGAGGATGAGGGTAAGCTTACTGATGTGGAGGAAAGTGTACCGGTGAACTACAATGGAGATTTTACCGATGATGGCAACGATGATAGCGATGACGACGGGTTTTTCCTCAGTGTGAGATCCTCGTCCAGCTTGTCGTTACAACAGGGTGTGATGGGCTTGACTAACATCCCATCCAATGCTACCTCGCTTTCCAATGACGCCGTGTCCCAGTCTGAGTCTCAGAAGCCACTGACTATCAGAACGATTGAGCCGTTGCCTGCGACCACGTTGAAGTACGGTTCTGACGATGAAGACGAGGCGGATGGTCAGTTTTCGGTCAGCCACAACCAGACGACCAATAGAAGTGGGCCACAGTACAGTTATAACTACGACTACAACTCTGTTTTTGTGTGCGACGAAAGTGCAACGCCTGGTATCACCATCGTGGATGTGCCCGAGAGCTTGGAGTTGGACACATTAGATCTTGGGACCATTCCCGTGGAGGCTGTGGTTGATGTGCCATTTGAGATGCCTGACTACGAAGGGTCGTATGACCTTAGCGGGACGTCCAGCAATGGTGGGTATGACACGAGTAACCTCATTGCCACTGACTTTGAAGTGGTGGATGTTCCGGCTTTGGGGCTTGGCTCAGAGATGGTTGATGTTCCGGATTTCTCCGGTTCGTTTTCTCGCACGAGCAACTCTAACATTGCTGGCACCTTTGCAAGAACCAGTAACCCCAACATTGCTGGTTCTTTCTCCCGTACTAGCAATCCCAACATTGCCGGCTCATTCCTCCGCCAAACATCTTCGTCCACCCTCTCCAAGTCGGGCTCGCAGACCGGGTTTGGTTTCTCTAATGTGCCTTTGCATGCCTCCTCCTCTTCCAACGGAAACATCAAGAGTTTTCTCTTGAACGATGATGATGACTCCTCTGACTCGGACGATGGTGCCCCAGGCGCGATTCGTCCGCCATCCTCAATCTTCCGCACTTCGCCGAGCACAACCACTGTTTCACCATCCACGGACAAATTCAATGGCTCGTTCACTAGCGACGGGGACTCGTCATATGCCTCGCTCACCTCAATCGCAGAGAGAAACTCGATCAAACATGGAGAAGGAGACGAGTCTGGTGCCCCTAATTCATTATTGAATGTTGCCAATGCTGCTGCAAAGGACCTTGCAAACAAGATTGTCGGTGGATGGAAGTAACTTATGTCTTATTCAGCTGTCACGTTGGTGATTCTTGTTAATAAACTTAATGATGATTACACTTGGCTGTAGTCTATATGGGTCGTTCGTTGTACTGGGGCTCTTAAGGGAGGTCATGATCTATACTGCTTTCTATGACTTTTACCGTGTCGTTCCAGCATTGGTAAATTACTCTTTGGGTGCTAATCCGTATTCGCCCACCACTTTTATGTCGTGTAATTTCAACGAGAATGCGCGTCTACGTATGGTTACTGAGTCCTCTCTCCGGTAGAAAGTGTTTACTGAGCTACATCATTCAGAGAATATGATAACCGTGTTGCAGCTCAATCCTTTTTGCTTAATACGATGATAGAATTCTCTTCTCCTTGGTATATTTTTTAGTCACCTCTCTAGCCCAGGTCTTTCGTGCGTAGAGCAGGTGCAGTCTCCACATCCGAAACGCAGCCCCCGAACGCTCCGCCGAAAATCCATAAACCCCGCCAAGGAATTTGACCGAACACGCTTCGACATTTTATCCCTATGTTACGTATCTATTGTCAGTTGGTTGTTTTCAAGAATACATACAGACAAGACCATCTGGTAACCTTGTTCTGACTCTAGACCATTGCCCCTATATTGTTTTTTTCCCCTAATCCCTCGCCGTATACTCCCTCCACTGATTGAAACATGTTCATAACCTTGAAGAACACGATTTTTCTCGGCTTCACTCTCCTCTCTGGGGTCCATGCCATGAATATGGGGGTGTCAGATGATGATGCGGAGCCTGTAGTCGTCTCTCACGAAAATACAAAGTCCAAGACCTTTCACTTTCTTGCATCCCTCGCAATGCTAGTTCTCCTTCCGGCGGTCTCCGTGGTGTATGCCTTTGCCAACCGATTCACGGTGGCCACAATCATCTGTTACTTTGTCACCGCCTACGCTGCGGTCGAGGCAATCATCTTGCGATTCCCAGACCCGCTGGGCCACGAAAATAAAACGTCCCGCGGCACTGCTTGGTTCTTGTTCTTCGTGTATTGCGGGATCTCTGCCATCGGGAGTTTATTGACTGGCACCAATATCTTCCAACGGTTCAAAAGCGGCATAAAGTTTTCTGAATCCACCTCCCACAGGTTCCTTGCAATCCTCTTCAAAACGCTCGTGGTGATTGTCTCATTGGCCGGCTGGATCAGGATTTGTCTTGCGCCAGTGGCGCTTCTTGGATTTTGCTACGACGACCATACAGGTCAGTGTATTGCCCACGGAATCATGGGTAGCAGTTTCATTGCCTATGGGCTTGTCATGCTTCTCATTTTGGTGGTCCCAAGTTTGCGCAGCCCGGCGACCCCCCGCCGGTACGCTCAAGAGTTCTACGACTCGTGGGCCATTTTCGTTTGGGGGATAGTGAACTCCTTGACGGAGCACCGCTGGGGCCATGAATGGAACCACGGTGATTTTCAGCATACGTCCATGGGCTTGCTCTGGATCGGGTTGGGGGCTCTGGGGATCTTTCTCACCCGCAAGGGCAAGCGCTCATTCATGCCGGCGTTGACCCTCATCTTTACCGGCTACTCAATGATCCAGCACTCTCAGAACAGCGTTATCAGCACCAAAGTCCACGCTATGTTTGGGATGGTGTTAATGTGCGCAGGTCTCACGCGAATCATCGAGATTTCGTTTGTGCTCAAGGACGAACGGAGCGATGCTAGTGGTGAAATCCTTTCGTTCCAGTACCTCCCAGCGTTCTGTATGATTGAGTCAGGATTGTTGTTTATGGGTGCTACCGAAGAGCAGTTGGTGTTGGTGCACCAGATTGGGGCTGATCACTCGTCGTATATCTTAACGATTACCTGTGCTGCCGGTATGGTCAATTTCTGGTTCTTGGCGTTGCTTGAGTGGTATCTCCGGTTACAGAGATCCAGTGATGGGAGTGTCCTTATCAATGAAAGTTACGCGACCATTGCTGGAGAGTTTGAGTTGGATGAGATATCCGACGACGAACATTAGAGGCTGGTCAGGCTGATACTATAGAATGCTTAAGTGGCTAACCATGGCAGGCCATATACCGAGTAGGGTAAGCAATTAGGAGGTTACGGTAAGAATCAAAATTGAAAGATCTGCGATCTGGATATAAGTCGTTTTTTCAAACTGAATATAGTTATAAGGGGGGGTGCTTGATGATTCTTAAGTATACAGTCCGTTAGCAATCCAACATCAGTATTGTGAGGTTCTGGGAATCTTAAAGTCGGTATTGCATGTACAATGTTGACGAGAGAATAGTAGCCATTGGTTTATCATCGGTTGTATTTCTATTTATACAACCATATTTATCAATGGCCCATGACGATGTGTTTTTGAAATTTACTTACTCGTCGGGAGCACCTCTGTAAACTACACATCACAAGCC
>NW_017566850.1:292494-371554 GCF_001661335.1 Babjeviella inositovora NRRL Y-12698 | reverse complement strand
AGTAAAATTTTCTATTAACTTTACCACTGCCACATATAAAAGATCAATAGCCTTTTACTGTTTTTTGTTTTTTGTTTTTTTTGTTCCAAACCAAATTCTCCGTTCCTGGGGTCAAGTTCTTGCTAATCTTAACTCCCTACGCCGGAACTTCGACGAATAAACGTATCCTGTGAATATGCACTACATCGAACAGTCTCTGAATCATCGGGTTAGCTACACATCCCTATAGATCGCCCACTCTTTAAAACTTCGGAAGGGCCAAATTTTTGGTCACCTTCAGAACCGGTGCTACAATACCAGATTCTACCCTCTCTGCGTAGTGATTTCGTCGTGTACTTTTCTCGGTACGGTAAAATGTTGCTTACTCGTGTAAACATGTGGTGGTTTCACCTTATTCTCTAGAGAAGTTGCAAAAGCCTAAATCCTTAATTCGGCATACTTAGAGCCTACAAGACCATCAAGCCCGATAAAAGTATCCCCTGTAGACATAATCTTCCGTAATTCCGAAAACCATATACAGGGTGAGGCTGGCGAATCTCTTGGGCGTGACCTCGCTCCAATCGGCTGCTCTATCCTTTCACGGATGCTGCACGCTTGGTTTGCAGTGTTGCGCAGCTTGTGCGGCTCGCATGGTGACGTCCTGTATGAGATAAGGCGCGGCCTGGATAAAGGTTTCGGGGTACATACGTCACTGGTATCACTTGTATGGAAAGTGGTTGATCGGTGGCGGCGTAATTGTTCTGTCCATGACCTTAAGGGTGATAGATTTATTAGGAGCTCACCTGGTTAGGAGACGACGCCAAAAGCAGGACGTGGATGGTGGTGCACGTGCCAAAGCCGGTATCGTATAACAATTGCACGTGCGAATCGTCTGACGCCATCGCAACACATTGACGATGACGCACCTCGATCAGGCAATCACTCTTAAGGTTTATTCAACTAATTTATTTCTCTACATATCAGTAAACTTCGATAGGTCGTATAAATATCCCCAGTCGTCCCCCGTATCCTCTTTTTTCGTCAGTCTTGCGCCCACTACCTTTAAACTACCACACTTCCGCTTACATTCATACCGTCCACAACACAAACCGATTAATGTCCGGAATCATCGACCAAATTATCAACAAGATCAGACCACAACCACAGGTCAAGTCACAACCAATTCCTGATTTATCCAAGGTTAAAGTTCACAATGGTGTCTTGGACCATGCATTGACCCCATCCGAACACTCTGCTGCGCCACACTCCAAACCAATGGCAATCCCTGCCAACGGGCCAGCCGAAGCAGACACTAAGGCATCTTCCGTCTCTTCCAGCTTGGCAGCCCTGAAGCCTAACTCTTTCACGGGAAGACGTTCCTCTGTCATCAGCGCTCTCACCGGTGGCGATGCTTTATATTCATTCAACAATAATAATTACGCCTTTGCTTCAGACAGTGCCGTGAGTGACGAAAATGGCCCCTCCGCCCTGAGCCATCAACGGACCGGCAGTGTGGGGTTGAACATCAGAGAAAAGTTGAGAAGGCCTAGCACCGGCGCAATCCAACAGGCCTTGGACTTGACCTAGACAGTGGAAGGCCACGTAGGGTTTGTGCTCTAACTATGGGGCTCCCGCCTCAAGGACTTTTCCTGGAGAATTGGCTTTTCTTTTTCTGTACGCCAGATTTGGGCTCAGAAGCAGGTGTTCTACCTGGAGATTGGGGTATTATTAATACTATTTTCTTGAAACGCTGGCTGTAGTAAACCGGTCACTTACCGAAGTACTGCCACCCAGCTTGGGCTCCCCACGCCTTATCTCAATTAAATAGTGCTAGATATACGCCACCTTAATGAACTTAAGGCTACTTGTGTTTGTTGAATTCGAGCCCAGGTGGGCTTACACCAGGTAACCCTTGTAGATCTTAGTCTAGGTTTAACAAGCATCAACACACGTGCAATCGCTGAATACAATCTATTAGTAACAGCTTTGTAGTTGGTTTTAGCGCCGTCTGCACAAATGTGAGTGTGCCTTCGAAATGCATGCCCCGACGAGTTTAACCGGTGGAAGTTCACAGCTTTGACCCCACAAAAGATATAAGCTTCGTAAAACTGAGAAATGACTCAAACTCCCGCGGTTATAGAAATAATGTACCAGCATTCAGACATGTCTCATCTACCCTAAGCGTCCAGATCTGGATATTTTACACTTTGAACTTGCAGGAACACGGATATAAACCCTTCGCTCGTGTTTTACGCGCGCTACATCGTACGCTCTAGAATACAATTAAAGGAAATAATACAAAAATATTCACTCGAAATCAGCCGTCTACCAATCATCATCATCACCCTCGTCTTCATCATCGCTATCCATTCTCCCACGTCTCAGCTTGATCGCAGCAGCCAAACCACCCGCCAAGTCTGATGAGTCTTGCTGCTTTGCCAACAACGCTGCGGCCAAACCGCCGGCCAAACCACCTTCGTTCGCCGTCTGGACAGAAGCAACCTGGGCCGCTGGGATCACCCCGACAGATGCTTGTGGGGTCTGAACTGGTGCGGAAGCGGCTTCGACCATGTAGGCGCCTGGCACCCAGCCCTCTTTAGTGCCATCCAACGTCTTGGCCAACCACCAGCCGTTGCCCTCCTGCTTGGTGACATACACCACCTGACCGAGTGTGAGCGGAAGCTCAGAAACAGCACCACTACCCACAAACTCGTATGCCGCTTTGAACGTCGGGTGGGAAGGTTGAGCAGGCGGAGGTGGTGGAGGTGCAGGTGCGGTCTGCTTTCTCATCACTTTTTGTGGCGGAGGCGGGGCCGTTTTCTTTGCACGGGTAGGCTGGGGGTTGTACGCCGCGGTAGCGGCCAGAACCGCTGGGTTGACGGCATTCTGTTGAGCCGCCGGGTTCAGCGTTTGCTGAATCGGATGGGTTTGCTGCTGAACCGGCTGCGGAGGCGGCGCCTTTCTCGACGTTTGTCTCCGTGGGGTCTGAGCCTGGCTGATTGGCTGGCGTTGTACCGGAGGCTGAGCCTGGAACTGCGCTGAACGCTGCTGTCCCGCGTAGCCATTCGAACTGCTACTCGCCACCCCCCGTCTGTACTTGGAATAATCTACCGTGGTGCTGGCATTTCTCGGTCTTCTCTTGGACACACTGCTGCCTGGCTGCCCCTGGGGGACCAGTACTGCCCCGGACTTGTAAATATCGCTGTACTTAGGGGCGGCAGAACTGACGGCAAACTTAACAGTGGTGAACTTGCCCGGTTTTTTCTGGTACATGACGGTCGGGCCAATCTTCACCTGTAAGCCCGAGCACAACTTCAGTAAATGCGTAACCAACTCGGTCTTGAAGTCAAGGTTAATGAACCAGTCTGACGCCAGACTATTGGTGGTACAGATGGCGACCCAGTTGTCCTGGAAGCTCGACATGCCCACCTGGCTGATCAAGTTCACGGGAAACGTCTCCTTGGAGTAGGCCACCTTGCCATCCACCACCTGCTCCGTGATGAGGAACAAGGTGGAGGTAGTGAGGATAACGATGCGCGGCACGCGCATGGATGAACGCCCAAACTTCGATTGCAAAGTCTCTGCGCGCGACGAAAACACCACCTTCTCGTTAATGCCCGTCTGCTTCACAAGGAAGCGCCCGAACCCAGAGTAGTCATTGCAGTTGAGGTAGTCCCCCATGTACGCACGGTAGCCACACAAGGACATGGTACGGCGCTCCTTGCGGCCGCCCAAGAGCTTGGTGCCTTGGTCTCGCAACTGTTCGTATTTGTTGCCGTGCTGTTTCTCGCGCCATGTGCGCTGGATAGTCTTGGCCGCGGCCTCCCTGCGGCGGAGGTAACGGCGCCACGCGCGCTGGATGCGCGCGGCCATGTTATCCCAGTACTTATCACGAAGGTTCTCCAAGAGGAACAAGGTCTCAGGCGATTTGATAAAGATCTTTGAGGTCCCGGTCTGGAATTCGGACGTGGGAATGGACGCGTCTTGGAGGATCTGGATGGTTCCCGTGCGGTGGTCACCTTCCCAGATGTAGTCCCCGGCGTAGGACGTCTTGGGCGAAAGGAGGTAGAAGCGCTCTACAAACTTTTCAAACGTCTGACGGTACGCAAAGCCCGCGCGACGGATGCGCACGTTCTCCTGGAGTCCGAGGTACTTGACCTGGTGAAGCACGGCCTTGGTGTCGAACTCGCTGGGCGACTTGTTTTGGTTGGGCTTGATGGTACGAATGTACGACGGCTGCGCGCGCGACAACGTGTCTACGAGCTCATTCGCGGAGTGTTTGATTCTGTCAGATGCGGTTGGCGGGCGCTTCTTGGCAGTGTCAGCCTCGGGGAAGAGGCTGACCAAGAAGCCGTTCTGCGATGTTTGGAGCATGTCAAGCAAGTCCTTGAGCATCTGATCCTTGTTCTTGTCGGTCATGGTCTTGATGTCGTACATGACGTCGCCTGCGTAGTGGCGCACAAGGAACTTGTTGGAGCGCAACTCAAAATGCGCGTTGGTACCGACCCCGCCCAAGCGCTGCGCAAAGGAACCGTCTGCGGCGGTCGAGTCCGCATGCGCGGTCGCGCAAGCATCGTTCAATGCGGCAAAGATTCCTGGCGGCCGCTTGGATTCGATCAAGTCACACACCACCTGGTTGTTGAAAAATTTGATGGGGGTCCATTGGATCTGCTCACGCACATACTCTTCCTGCTCCGCTTTCAACGTGAGCTGGATAAAAATCTGCTGCAACTTCTCGTTGACGTAGTTGATGCAGAGCTGCTCGAACAGGTTAGTGTCGAAAATCTCGAAGCCGTAGATGTCCAAGATCCCGATGGACTTGTGGATCTGCTGATGTGCTACCGCATTCTGCGCGAATGAGAGGTTGACGCGCTCGACAATCCACTCAAAGAGGTTATTGTAGATCCCCTTGGCCAACGCGTCGCGCACGGCTGTAGCTTGCGTGCGGTTGAGCGGCACGTGGTAAACCGATCCGCGCTTCATCCCGTGGTTTGTCTGTATAATGCGTTCCGTCAACACGTTGCACAACGTTGCGGCATCCACTTGGAGTAAGTACGCGACAAAGTCAGTAACGGAGGTGTCACGGATGGTGGAGTTGCCCTCGTCGTTCTCCCCAAACGCCACGTTCCCGATCCACAAGATGGCTGCGAGGAGGCGAAAGATGTGATCCTGTTCGTCTTGGGCTAATCCGATAATCTGCATCGCGTTCAACGTGTCTGCAAACTCTGCTACGTCATTCATGCCCTCCACGTTGATGCATTTGGCCGCGGACGTGTAGAGATAAGTCTCCGGGCCCTGGATGCCAAGTGTCTGCTTGTACGCAGCGGACGCGCCCTTGGTGAACTGATAAAAGATGTGAAAGTTGCGCTCTTGCGTGATCTGCCCCACTACACGCTGCTTCTCCAAGAGGTAATTGGTGATGTTGGCGGAGATGGGCTCGTACGTCGCATTGAACTGGATCTCGAGGTACTTGCCGTGGCGCGACGAATTGTTGTTGCGCAACGTCTTGGCACACCCGAACGCCTCGAGGAGTGGATTGGTTGCAAGTACCATATCCTTGATGCGCTGAATGGACGAGTCGCCACACGCAGCGCCACGTGCATCATCGCCGCCACTGACCGACGCGATATACTGCATGATGCGCTTCGCAGCCTCCGTCTTCCCCGCCCCAGACTCACCGGAGATGATCACACACTGGTTCTCGCCATACGCCTTCATGTTGTAGTACATGGCCTCCGCGATCGCAAACACGTGCGGCGGCACCTCCAACCGGTTCTTACCACGATACAGCTGGAGCACCTGTTCCGTGTAGATGCCCAAATCCTGGAACGGATTCACCGAGATGAGTACGTGCCCTATGTACGTGTAAATGCTCCGGTTTGCGAACCGCTTCTGCAAGTTGTCGTTGATGGCGTCATCGGAGATGGTGGCGAGGAGTGTGAGGTCCAGCACCCCGACTTCCTTCTTCTTGTGGGTGTCGAACTCGGCCTTCTGGATCCCGTTTCGTTTTGGTGGCGGCGCCTTGCCGTCTTTGTTGCGTCCTGCTCGTTTTGTGATAGCCATTGGAGGGTTGTCGAGAAGCTACGAAGAAGAATGAAAATGGATGAGAGACGGATTTTGATAAGCAAATAGCCGCCGGAGCAAAGCCAAGCAAAGCGGCGGAGTCGGTGGTAAGGGCACGCCCGACTGGGATGGCCTGCGAGGGGACTCGGAGTAGGCGCAATATCGGACAAGATTTATCATATAATTATATTCTTATGTTTTTATTCGTGTGATTTACTGAGTTTAACGGTATTAAGAGCTCGTGGGTGTTGATACTACTGATTTCCGGATGGAAAGCCTATCTGAGACGACGCTAGGAAGGTGTAGCGACTGCAGTCACAACGGCATAACTAATGAGGTTATGCTTAGGTAAATAATAGCTCAGAATAGATCCCCTTCAGTGGTACAGCTACATGTCCGTATTAGCAGTATGCCTTTGTGATGTGCATGTATTGAGAATATTTCATACCTATTGGCGGAACATGTTGGCTATGTAGCTCACCACGGGGGCATTGCTAGACACATGCGCGATTTCCATGAGATGCAGATGTGACAAATACGAGATTCAATTCTAGGGGCCGTAATCGAGGACTAATTATTAGTGTGTGAGATTTTCGTATTTGGGGTCTTCGAATCGTATTGAGTGTATTCAGTCGTAGGGACGGCTTTGCCGTGATAATGTAAGTACTAAAATTGTTGGAGTATTACTTTAAAGTTGTAGCTCTCTTCACCGGTACTCCTGGAATAGTCTTTTACCAACTACCCGCAAGTGTATATTTAAGGCTTACCCAGAACTGGTGATAATACAGGACCATCAATGGATGGCTTAAGCGTGGCCATTAAGCCTGACTACATTAGAGAATAATACTTCAAAAGTTAAATAGTCAGAATATAAGTGAGTGTCTTCATAGAATACTGTACATGCTATTGAAGCGGGTACAAAAGAGTGGCAAAAAGCACGATAGAATCAACCTAGTCATCTCTCTGAGCACCCGTCACACGCTCCATATCCAAACCCTCAAGCATGCTGATATCGACCGGGCCGGGGTTACCTCCAAAGTCCTTCGGATTGTCGAACCCGTCCTTAACTGGTTGCCCGACGTAGTCGCTCAATTTGGCGGTTGAATCACTGCCCTCGGTCGGCTTGGAAGAATTTCTGGTGGGGATAGGGCCATTATCAGATGGGGCAGAACTGTCTGTGGGGATGGCGCTCTCCTTCGCACTTCGGAAGATATTCTTGATATTGTTGATGGTGCTAGGCATTGTGGTTTATAAAGGTATTATGGTTCCACTTGTGCCGAATAGTGTGAATTGCTCTCCGGAATATAGCAGTTTATATAGCTGAAACCTAGAAATCCACTGCAATTTTTGATTGCTGTTGCTATGCATGATGTGTAAGATCAATGATCTGAGATCATCGCGCAGGTGCCTGGTTATAAGAATCGGGAAACCGCCGGATAATTGACATGATATTTAGCGTATGGGATCTTCCGCGAGATCTGCGGTTGTACAAAATAATCAAATGGATAGCTTCTGCCTTAAATCATCGTATATGATTTAGAAGAGAAAGGTTGGATTCAATTCTGTGACCAGCGTCGCAGTAATATTTTGTAATTTTTCATTTGACAGTCTCTTAATCTTTGTATTGTAGATGTAAGTTTTGGACTGGAAACTGTGATTAGGCTAGAGAAGCTACCACGCCAACTCCGCCGGTAGTCTCGGTGAAGCCACATGTATGGATAGATCCATAGAAGATTGTGTTCATAAATACCAAACTTTTGTTTATATAATAATTTAGATATATAACTCGTGGATGATCCAACACGCTTTCCACCTTTCTGTAACCGCATGCCTCCAAAAGCATACAGCTCTTTCAAGCACGTGATGATAAGACTGTTGAAATAAGAATGACGGCTCAAAAAAGAAACGACTGAAAAATAAAATTCGTACATCTCGTTTCAAGGTTGAAAACGTATTAAGGCATAATCCTTTATTTCTTCGTCATAAGCTAGTGTCTTTTGCATTACTACAAAATGTCCGAGACTATCTACGACCAAGTTGAGATTGAAGACTTCACCTTTGATCCTGTCACCCAGCTCTTCCATTACCCGTGTCCGTGTGGCGACAAGTTTGCCATCGGGATCGATGACTTGAAGTACGGTGATGATATCGCCGTGTGTCCATCTTGTTCGTTGATGGTGAAGGTTATCTTCGACCAAGAAGACTTGCAGGAGTACTATGACCAGATTGAGCAGTACTAAGCAAGACTCTTCACCAATACAGTACCTTTTGAATTTGCAGTTTGTCACATCCGGGCACGTCTAGGATGTCAGTCCAAGACGTCAATCCAAAATATCAACCCAAGGTGACAGTCCAGGATTTCAAACCAAGATTTCAATCTCCCGGACCTCTCAGTGTTTGAAAAAACCGAAATTTTTCTACGGAGCTTAGGTCAGTTTCCTACACCATAAGGTGGAGGCACTCGTGAGACATTGCCGAGCGTGTTACCGGCACCCAGTACCTGTCTCACATCTAAGCTACCACTCCACCCTTTTGCTTTCGCTTTTATAGATTGTACATATGTAATATCCTTGTTTATTATTAGTGATGACTGCTCAGAGGCAGCGGTGTATGAGGTATATGCAGGATAACGGCGTTTCTCGGAGTCCGTCGCTGAAACCATACGTCACGAAGGATTATTAATTATAACCGCACCATTGGCTGGTATTTACAATGTTTCATTAGTCCGTGTTAATAAAGGATTTCTAGGTGGGGGATATTGGAGTCGTTCAGGATTGTGGATGCCCGAGGATAATGCAGCGTCAACTTGATTAAGAAACACCGGAGCTATCTCTCCAATCCCCAGATCAACGTAACTTGGGATCAAAGTTTCTAGTGGGCTCAGGACTATGTAGGTGGATATCTACCCTCAATAGATCATACACTTCGCTACCCATAACCATACGGATTCGGGCTTGCTACATGGAATTTTTTTTTTTCGAAGTCGTTACCCATGCTAAAGCACTTGGATGATGGAAAGAGTTTGCCCGGGCAGACTCGGACACTACCAGCTCGGCGTATCCGCCTCACGGGCTTTCGCGGAACAAACTCATTCACACATCGCGGTAAAAAAATCGCGTAATTACGACTTCGCGTAATACAATCCCGATCGAAGCCGGAATGAAAAATCTCATGGGTCTTTTTCGAGTCCTTGCATCTTCACTCCATCTCCAACTTGACCCCTCGGAGCTTTATCTGATCACAAGACCCAGAGCCGGTGCTGTTCGATACTATTTACTTATTCCCCACCAACCCGCCCTTTTTTTCTCCACTGTTCTATACTACCTTCTCCCAGAAGAATACCCCCCCGCCAAACCCTTCTTTATGCACTGCAAATCGAAGCATAATAAACACTCCTAGATTCATATGCCCCATTACAAAATCATTTCATATCGCTGATCCGGTTTTCCTGTTAGAGCTTTCCGACAAAGGATACAATGTCTGGAACCACCACATCTACGGCGGCTAGGCCCGCTTCCATTGCCTCGCCGCCGCTACCCACATCTCAGCTGACATACACCATTCTTGCGAAGCAGACGTTCCCACAAAGCACTTCCCCTCGACTGTCCTTCTCCTCAAATCGCTCCCCTACAATAACTACTACCTCCTCGGGGGCTCCTATCCTTCCATACCAATCGCAGCCGTTAAAGAAAACCATATCGACCCAAGCGGAAAACGGGTCTTTGCACAGCGGAAGCGGCCGCAGTATCGCCAGTGCGATTGTCGTGTCTGATGGTGTCTCCACTGGTCCTGTCCTAACTGGTGCTTGCAGTCCAGGCTACTCTAAGAAAGTCGCGTATAACTATCCAGTAACTTCACAGCCGTTACACTCAATGGCAAAAGCCATGGAGAGACCCATAACCAATTCGGCTCCTACCCAATCGAGTAACCCCACTCAAACCTCTGAAAAGCATACCATTCAGTCATCTAAAAGTCCAGTTTCAACTTATAAACCGTTGCAGCCCTTTTCTCAAAGTCAGAAGCTCCACGGGTTATCGCAAACCCCGTTTGCCACCCCTCAAATCTCCCCAAACCCGGTGTCGATCCTGAACAAAGTTTCTAACGTCGCCATTCGCCCCAACCCTAAGGCTGGAAGTAAGAAGACGAATCCAAAGAAGGCCCAAGCTCCCGTTCAGCCTGCAACCCCCACGGATCAGGAACTCAAACAGACGCTACTCGTGAAAATCAAAGAGAACGAGAACCTCAAAAAGCTCATCGATAACATGAAGGTGGAAATCACCAAGTTGAAAACCGTCCAACGGGTACAATACTCAAAATACCCCGTAAACGCCGATACCACCGCACTTGCAGTAGGGGTCGACCCCGGAAGCATCAAAATGGGACGCGCCCAAAGCATATCCAACCATCTCCCTGACCACCAGTACCCTCATCTCCATTCGAATCCCGCCCGCTCCCCTGCCAGCTTCTCGGAAGATGGTTCAGATGAGGACGGCTCGGAAGAGGATCTAGCAGCGGGGTACCGCAGTCTTATCGGCGAACGAGACCTCCTGCCATCTCCAGTTGTCAGTTCTATGGATACTCACGTTTTGCCTCCTTCCTCGTGGCTCGATGCGGAGTCCTACGGCGACTCCAGTTTTGAGGTTGACTATAGTGTCGACGACTTGCGTTTGAAGAGGTCCAAGACCAGTAGCAGCGCCAGTAGCTTAATGACGGTCACTGGTCTCATGCGCAAGAGTCTTGTAAGCACCCAGGAGTCGACTCTGTCAGGAAAGACCTTCAAGCGGTTTTCGATGAAACGAACAGGGACGGAGCCGCTCTACGTGAGTGAGCGCAAAATCTTTGAGCAGTGTGGCTTCTGTGATGTGGACTCTCCTTGTCTTTGCTTAGAAGCAGAGTTGGAAATGGAGGACTTGCTATCTGGTGGTCAGGGTGGGAAACTTCTCGGTGTCACGATCCGAAAATGTGAGAGACTGGATCTGTGGGACAGTGCCAGAGTCAAAATCGAACTGAGTGGCTTTTCTCCAGGAGCTGATTTTGATAGTGATGTTACGATGGAATGACCCGAAGACTGTTTCGCTTTTGATTATATCATTTGTGTCCCTACTAAGATTTTTTTTTTTCAGTATTATCCAACTCCCCTTTCCCGACCTCCATACGTTTTTCCAATTCTTTTCACTTTTCCAACCTTTCTTCACGCTTTTTTTTTTCTCTTTGGATTTACGACTTCCTTTCTCTCTATCAGGGAAACCTTTTCATGACCTCTTTCTTTCCCACGCCTAATGACTTTTCTCTTCCTTGTTATACGTTTCGACGGTTCTCTGTACATAGACCTCAATACCACTTTGTTAAGTATGCATGTAGATTTGTCTATATCCTTTTAGACTCCAATATGCCTCCATTTGTGCGTGGAGGTACGACTGTGTTGAGCTGTATACGAATTAAGAAATATCATAAACAGAACCGTATCTTAATTCAAAGATATTCAGTTCTTGGCTAATAT
This sequence comes from Babjeviella inositovora NRRL Y-12698, assembly GCF_001661335.1. NCBI lineage: Eukaryota > Fungi > Ascomycota > Pichiomycetes > Serinales > Babjeviella > Babjeviella inositovora. The sequence goes on along the minus strand of NW_017566850.1, from coordinate 360,012 downwards.
AGGTCATATTTCCGCCACTTTTTGTTTCTCATAGAAGCAGACACTGAGAACTACAAGTGTAGCAGATATCAGTTAGGCAACAATCTCGATTTAGAGCAGAATCCTACAAGGCTACTTTATACGCAGAAGTCTCCCTTTCAGGACTATAGATTTAATTTTTGCTCTTTAATCTCCCTTCAACCTCTTGTGGCTGAGTTATCTACAGCCCATCCGTTGCATCTTTCTAACTCCATCCGACTATATTAATATCTAGTCTAAACCAGACCTCCTTGTATTAAAGCGCTATTTAATACATGTCGTCGGTTGATATTCTCCGATCGTGACATTTCGGAATCCTATCTCCTTCAAAACGACCCCACGGCATACAGTGACGATACCGTTCTCGACCCTCAGTATAAAGACCTCAACCCCTTTCATTGTGTATATCTTACTCGCAAAAAGCAGCCTTTTTACACCTAGCTAAGTTCTACTTATCCTAGGGAGTTTTATACGCGCCTACTGTACTTTTGTATAGCCCATCTCTGGTTGGTCTAAAGATCGCCAACCAATAATCTTACGAACCTTTAGACTAGTCCTTTATTCAAAGGCTATATATACAAGTTTGATGAATAACCATCAGACGCTAAACGTCTGGGGTTGGCTGTCACAGCTCCACCTCAGGTTTATGGAGGGGTTTGGACGGCAGCCTTGCGGGAGTTAACTTCTTCCTCCATTTTGCGAAGCTTCTCTCGGATGAAAAGATCTCTTTCGATGTCCATGTACTCTGGGGTGTTGTACTTGTACACACATTCGTACAACATCTCCTTTGGTACGGTGCAAGCGGTGGTAACGTTGAAGGTGTTGGCCTTGGCACACAAGTTGAAGATTCTGGCCAACTCGTCACACTTCTTCCACGAGTTCTTCTTCCAGTTTTCACGGACAACCTTTTCTTCCTTCGGAGTGAGAACCCAGATTGGGAGTGACTTGTTTCTTTCAGCGAGCATGTTGTGTGTGGTGTAGATGAGGAAAAGAATCTGCGGGTCACTATCTCTTTACTGCTATGTATCGTGAGGTGACAGTTGCATGAAAATTGTAAGCTGCACGTTCGCGAAAAGCTAAACTACCCGAATTATCAGACGATTCCTCTCCCTTATCGTTCTTCATGCTACAAGTATATAATCTTAATCAATCTAACTTGGATCCAGTCAAGCGCTTCAATTGATGAACGTGGGAAGGAAAAACTGGAGGCGAAACGGTAAAGATTTGAGAGAGAATCGAGAGAACGGCACTTAAGTAAACTCAATTTTTATCCAATTTTGGCCTACTTAAACCTATAATTTCGTAAAAACTGGCATACCTCAACCGATCATCGAGCAGTTGGTTTTAACCCCCAAGTTTCTACGCAAACCTCACCTTCCAAATTTCTGTCCTTCTCTTCCTTTCACCGCTACCCCCGTCATGGCTGTTTTTCGAATTGTTATTAGATATATATACAAATTTGACAATCATCTCGTCGCACTAACCCCCCAACGCTCCCCACGCTTAGAAACCCTTTGGATTTTCTCTGAGAGAAAGCTTAGTCCACTTAGGGAACTTATGGAGAGACTTTCTGTAATTCTTAGCGTACTTAGAGTAGTGGGTGTATTTGTCCTTTGGGTCCATTTCGTGCTCCTTAGGGAACTTCCATTTCAACTCCATAATGGCCTTTGGGATAATGGAGGTAGCTGGCACCGCTGGCTCGTGCATGGCATTGACAGGGTTCAATAAGGACATGTTCGTGACTTCGGCGTTCAATTTAGCGGTGTCATTCAAGTCTTTAGCTTCGCCTGGGGTAATGCGCCCGGTCTTGATCAAACCCAGGTACAAGACATCAATATTCTTGTCCACCACCTTCATTCTGCGACGAAGGCGATACTTCTGGTGACGAGACATTCTATAGGCAGACTTCCTATGACGGGTTAGTATCAATAATCGAACGCATTCACATAGTGCACATACCACAATAACCCACCAAAACTTGGGAGAGAGGATCTAAACGGACCAAACATGCTTTATGTATTACGGGATGAAGATCAGGATAAGGCGTGTTACGTCTGGCACTAAATATATCTGATGCACTGGTCGACTTTGCAGTGAAGGGCTTGAATTTTTCACGGTGTGTGCACGCACTTGGGAACGCGGCGGTTGAGCCATAGACGTGTCGGTACCTACAGGCCTGAACTAACTAGGCCTGACCATTATGGGGGATTATAGGCTGCTGAAATATTGAATGATGATATGAATACTTGCGTTGAACAAGAGTGTATTATTTTTTCTACGTGGCATGCGGAGAAACAGTATCTTGAGTCATAGCTACGGACGGTGGTACGTCCTACAAAACATGTTTTCTCAAATTAATTCGACTGGTGGAGTATCATTAATGCAGCGCTATACATTGGAAGTGTGAGTCCACATATTCACCATTTTCTCTTTCCGTAGATATACGTCTAGCCTCTATACCACTTTATCGTTTCGTTCCTCTTCGACCGTATTCGCATACAACACATAGTACTGCACAATAGATATCACATTGAAGCCAAATCCCACAAGCAGAATTCCCACCTTGCCTGGATTTTCCGCCATGACATCGAAGACCGTGCTTATATGGTCGTTTCTAGCCTCCAAAATCATTTCACAGCTCATGACGAGCTGAATAAAAAACAAGATGTTCCCCAGCACATCGAGCCAGATCCCGTTGATAGCCAACCCACCCATGCTCTTAGTCTTGTAGTTGAGGATCATCTGTGGGATAAACTTGAAGAAACTGGTGGCCATCTTCAAGGTGGACAACACTCGGATAAATGCAACATAGCTGAACTCATCCTCGTAGTCAGCGAACCAGTTGCGGACAATCACCAAAAGCATCAAGACAACAATCAGTTTGACTACCATGTTCACTTTCAACAGAGGGGCTACTGCAGCGGATCTCAGAAAGGACCTGAGGTAGAGTGACTGCGCCCGTGAGAGAGTTACCACCTGGTAGAGGAACACGAGGTTCATGCACATCCCGTGGACGTAGAACACAAGGTCATAGTAGTCGATCAACGTGGCTGGTTGGTCCTGGCTATCAGTGGTGTGCTGGGATTGGCTGGCGAATTGGCGCTTGGTTTCCTGGTGAAAGAGCTGCAACCAGATGGCTACGAGGTAGATCACATACCCGAAAATATTCAACAACAAGTAGTTGATTGAAAGTCCACCGGGCTTGATGTGGCCCTCTTCTTTCTCCTGGTACGACGTTAGAGGCTTGTACCTTGTGGTGACATCTCGGATAGATCGGATATCCCTCTGGTACTTGAAGAAGGTGGGATAGTACGACACGCTCTGGAGGTGTTAGTATGGACATATAGTTCGCAATGAAGAATACATACCCAGAGGAAGACGTACAGCATACCGAAAACGTCGGAGAACCTCGAGAGCGCCAGAAACATACTCGAGAAAGCTGGGATCGGGTGGTTGGTATGAGAGACGTGTCTTTAAACGTGGATAGCTCTCGCGGCGCGCGGGAAATCTTGAAAAAAGCCCGTGCCTAAAATAGATACGTCACGAGAAAGGTACCCCGGTTGACATGCGTGTAAGAATAGTCTAAATAGCTGAAAGTTTCACTGTTGGAAGTGTGATATTTTCATCTATGGCTTAATAAGGTAGTAATTATCGGGAAAAAATAGTCCTGATGCTCAGCTTATATGACTGGCTGCATATGTATGGGTGCACATAAATTATACAGTAAATGTCTACGCCAGCTGCTGTAATAATCACCCAGTCTGTGTTGCTTTTCAATTAAGCTCAGTAAAGAATGTGGTGTCAAGTCCGAGTTTAATTGAAATGTTGATCAGTGTATATGATTAGGATGTATATATATATTGCAATTGCATGTGAGTATACATAAAATTTATAACCTTCAGTATATATATTCAGCTATTATTTTATTAAAGTAAAATTAATCATACGACATTGTTATATATACACGTACCTAATTCTGGTTACATGTTATAATACACATCCTCAAAGATGACTTCTCTAGCTTTGATAGAGGGTTTTCAAGCGGATTACGATAAGGGTGGACCGCTAGTAAGTATACCACACGAGATGCTACAAACCAAGGAGATTGCCTGATTGCGAAATTTGCTTTTTTATATAGAGTAGATATCTATCTCATATAGCTTTTGCCCTGGCCAGAAAGTAACCTTTATTATGGAAACTCTAATTGTACCACTAGAATCTCTCGCAGTTGACAGTTAATAGTAAATTGTGGAAACAGTCATAAAATATCGGTCAACACGCCCTGTCAGGAAAGTCAATCATATGCAGATAGTCCTCCAAAACTCACATCAGGTCGCGCCAGTGGTTTAGTGGTAAAATCCAACGTTGCCATCGTTGGGCCCCCGGTTCGATTCCGGGCTGGCGCATAGTTTTTACCTCTAGGTACTATATTTGATCAATATCTTTTTGACTGTAATAAACTAAATTTCAAACAAAGCCAAGAAAAAAAAAACATAAAAAGCTATATCTGGCACTCATTCCATCTTTCCAGGGGTGAAGGAGAAGCCGTCACACCGGGGGTGTGACAATCCTGTACCCAACATCCGATCGCGATATGACTTTATAAACCCCACTTCCGCCCGTCTCTTCTCTACCACCCGCAATTCCGCACGACAATGTACTACGGAAAGACCGCGACGGTGTTTTCCACCCCCAAGGATGAATTGACGGCCAAAAAGTACCTCCTCACCAGGCCCGCGGACGTAGTGTACCCACTTGACCACGAAGCCGGCTACCCGCCGCGGGAAACGCCGGGAAAAACGCACACGTATCCAGACTTTGCACCGTGGCACCACTCATCACACGAGGACGAGCTCGCGGTGACAAACTTGCACAAGGGCTACAGCGAGCCGGCCGCCACGCAGAATGAGTTTCTTCTGGCACGTGGCGCGATGAGCACGGTGCTCTGCGGCGCGGCAGACGCAGCCGTTGCGCGCCTTTCAGCCGCAATGTTGCAGACGATCCAGCACCATGAGGCATTCAACAAGATCCCCGCCGCGAGCCACAGCTTCAAATTACCGCCGCGTGTGACGCTCACAGACCAGAAGCGTGAGGCGTGGCTCGCCAATTTGGCCAATGCGGCGTACCCGTTGCGGCAGTTGAGCCGCACCATCCCTCACGGGCTCAAGAAGAACAAGATGCTCCAGCAGTGTGTGGAGAAGCGGATCCCGTGTTGCCGCGCAGTGTGGTTTGTCAAATGCATCAGCGGTAACGAGATCCGGCTCCTCGCGCGCAAGGCCACGCGTGCGGACGCGTGGTGGGCGTTGGAGACCGAGTGGGTGCGCGAGTGGACGCATAACATCCTAGACCACGTGCACAAGCTCGCGCATGACTTGCGCGAGCCCGACCATAAACCCGACCGTGTCAAGGGCGAGCTTGCGTACGTGATGCGCCTCGTGGGCACTCTCTTCATGGAGCGCATGCTCGATCGTGCAGAGTTCCTCAGCGGGATACTCGAGCTCATGGCGGCACCCGGGTTGGCGCCCGATGAGCCACGCCTCGAGTGCGTTTTAGTTGGGCTCCAGTTTGTGAGTTTCCTTTGGAAGGAATACCTCGCGTGGGCCGATACTGCGCCCGCGAGCGCAACCAGCTTGACGGTCAGCCTCGTGCGCGTGTACGTGCGAGTGCAACAGTACCACAACACGTTGCGATTCCGCCCCGGCCCCGCCGCCAAGCAGTTGGCGCGCGCTCCACTCCTCGCGAACCTTATCCATGCGCTCCAGCAGAAGCTCTGCCTCCTCTTCCGCTCGCGCAGTGGCGACAACTTTATCTTTCCAGACGAATGGCCCAGCTTCCAGTGGCTTGTAGCCAAAGACAACTGGCTTGTGGGCAACGCGGACGACGCACGCCATTGGGACGTGATCAGCTACCGCAACGAATGCTTGTGCGGGAATATCATGTCAGGCGAGGCGCGCGCAGCAGACACATGCGAGACCGCCACCGCCGTTCTCGTTGCGCGCCTCGACCGCTTGCTCGCGGGCGACCTCCCGTTGAATGCCGTTGACGAGCTCCACGAACTAGTCATGGACTCGGCTGACTGGGCGCACAACATTCAGACCGTCGTCCATTGGAGCTGCTCCGGCTTCCGCCACCACCCGTTGACCCCCCTCGTGGGATCGCGCATTTTGGCATCGTTTCATTCGCACGAACCCGACTATGGCCTCCGCCTCGAGATCGAGCGTGCGGTACTCGACGCTGTCTACAGCATCCCCGACCACCTTCCGGAAAGCGCTGTTCAGAGCTGCAGTTTGCACCGGTTGGTCAAGGAGCTCTTCCAGTGTCGACTCTTCAACATAGGGTCGTATGTCCGCAAATTAATCTCATCAGGCCTCCTCTACGACCCCGCAGAAGGCCCACTGCTCTTCCACGTGTCGGTGTTCATCAACCTCCCGATCACCCACCACCCCGCGAGTCTCAACCAGGTGAACATGATCCTCCGTAAGTTGGGCCACGCACCGATGGACGACGCACGGCAGCTCTTGGAGCTCAACCTCCTCGCGCAACAGATTGCCACGAGCGTCATCGAGCCGGGTGCGGGCGCGGAACGCTGGGAATGCCACGTGCCGACGCTCGCGATGCAAAACCATCTCTGCCAGTGCGTGCTCAGCGAGCTCCGCGTGCGGATTGCGCAGTCGGAGCGTTTGATTCACGTGACGCCAGCAAAGGTGACCATGCTTTACCGCTTCTTCACCGCCAACGGTTGCCTCGAGGCGTTTTTCGACGACTTCGTAGTCAAGGTGCTTCTCAAAAATGAGGACAAGGTTTTGATCTACTACTTGGATTCTTTATACCTTATTGCCGAATTGGTCCAGCACCACCAGTTGTTTCTTATGTGGAGCTCACTCTGCAACCCGGCGAATGACCCTGCGGGTAACCGTCGCTATTCCAAGCTCCGCCGTGCGCGCGAAATCGGCACGGGTCTGCCGACCGCCGCTGCCGAACTCCCGGAGCGCGCAAAGTACTACTGCCTCTTTGCGTTGACAGACCTACTTATGGACAGCTTCTTGGACCTTAAAGACGACGGATTCTTTCTCCGGTTCTCGCGCTTCTGGCAGGCATCGTTGCGGATGCTTAACACGTGTGCGCCGCTCTGGAACCTTGACGAGGTAGCGCGCGCGGCGTTCTGCACCAAGTTGGAGAAGGTGATGGTTGAGGAGAACAATTCTGAGCTCAACCTCCACGGGCTCCTGGTCATTGCACGCGAGTTACTCGCGCCGCATGATGACTTCTTCACGCAGACCCCGCTGACGCCTAGCGAGTCCAACGTCTTGCTCGTGACCCAGGCCAACTTCAACGCGCTCATGAACGGATTTATCTCCGAGCCCGACGAGGCAAACTTCCTCCGGCTCTTCCACCACTACTGCACCAACTTCCCTGCTGAATTTGCGGCATGTATGAAGACGTACCTCAGCGTGAACTACGCCAAGTTACTCGGCGACACGGGGCTCGTGTATCGGGTGTTTGTCAAGTTCTTGACCCACCAGGTGGTTGAGCTCGTGGACTTGGTTCTGATGGTCCACGAAGTAGACCCAGCTGTGAAGAAGAGCATGATGGTGACTGAGACGTTCAATGGCATTGACAGTACCCACTTCTACCCTGTTTTGTACGAGATTCTTTTTACCGACTCCCAGACATTGGACAACTCGCCCGTATTCCAGACCATCCTATCCAAGGACCAGCAGCTTCGCTTGGAGATCTTGGTGGGAGCTTACAGGACTGAACACCCCCAGGAGTTTGTCAGCTTGCTTGCCCATGGATTGCTCGATGAAAATACCGATGGTTTACAGAGGACCGCCTCGCATAGCACGCTTACAGATCTCGATGCGGGACTCTTTGACGCTCCACGGTCTCCTATCGCGCCGCCAAGCTTTGGGATCGCTCAGACAATGTTCTACTCCGAGCCGTTTGCAAATAGCTACCGGGTATGCTTACTGGCGACTGTTGCGGAGCTCGCCATTACTGATATCGGGTTGCTCATCGACAAGCTCTTTACGCAACCGCTCATCTTCGCGCACTACACGCTTTTTGTGGACGTGTTGAATGCGTTGACGATGCCGCGTGGCGATGCAAACTATGAGGGGTTGGTGAATAGTACCGGCACGTTGGCAAAGATCCCGTTGTTCATCAACGAATTCAACTTGCCATTTTATCAGTTGCTCATCCGGCTTATTCTCGACGTGGAGGCGAGTAGTGACCCCAGTGTGGGGGTTCGGACCGTGATCCAGAACATCTTGGAGGTTACCTACACGCGCAGCACCGTGGTGCTCGGAGAGTCCATCCGGTATTTGAGCGAGCCGTTCCAGTCGAGTTTGTTACAAGAGTGCGAGGCAATGTTGTTGAAGAGTCAAGCGTTGATTCTGCAGATGCTTGAGCCAGTGGGGGGCGAGGAACATGCATCAGCAACGAGAGTTACGCATGTGTTGGCGGGTATTATCAGCAAGTCTTCGCAGTTGGTGAAGTCGGAGGTGCTGTTTTCGGGCGAGTTATTGAAAGATTTACACCGGTTACTTGAGATGCTTATAGAAGCAAGCGAAGCAAGAGAAGCCAATTCAGAAAACACTGCGAGAGAAGCTATCTCAGATAACATTATGAATGGGGAAATTGCAAATGAGGGTATTGCGAAAGAAGTCACCTCAGAGAGCATTGTGAATGAAAAAATTATAAACAAAACCACTGTGAATGAAGCCATCGAGGATGAAGTGCCCGCAGTGTTTAGCGAAGCCGGCAGAAGACTGGTGCCCAATGAATCAGCCAAACCTGCCAGTGAGACTCAGTACGTGCTCTCCTTCTTCTGCAAGATCCTCCTTATCAACTATCAACAAATTGTACACTTATTGATGGAAGACCCCGGCACTCTGTTTTTCGATGATTTGATTCGGTTACTCCAGCTGAAGGTGCTTGAGGAGGATACCAAGATAAAGATCTTGCTCTACGACATCTTGCTCTTGATGCGGTCGTCGGTGAAGATGCTCATCAAACCTGACACCGATGGGGGGTTCGTGCAAAAGCTCTTTGACTTGCCGAAGTTGAGCGCCTACAACCCGCTCCGTAGCGGCCTAGAAGCGGTCCGTGACAACTTAAAGACCGGAAACGACGTCCGCGACCGACAGTTGTGTGTGTTGGAGTCTAAAACGGGGAAATACCATCCGTTCTACTTTAAAAACTCCGAGTTATTGGAGGACTCAAACCCCGTGAGTCTGATGAACGATACGACAATTAATATGGCCATGTTTGACACCGCGATCGAGCGGAGAAACCCGACATAAATGATGCATTGGTATGATTAACGAGCGGTTTAGTAGAGATTTTAGGTCCTGGCAGACTCTAGATCTTAGGATTAGGCATCCCATAGCTGTGACTTCCAGGTCCGTGAGCGATCAACACGGCAACGGCTTAGATCGTTTGTTTCTAAAAAGATATTACTTTCCATATTATGGATGTCAGACGGAACTTTCTCTTCGATTATACGTGCAAGGGCATTTCAGATCTGGGTCGCTCTTGGTTCGGCGATTCTTCCAAGCCCTTAATTTTAAACCCCAACTCGGTATCCTTGCATTAGATGCTATAGAAAATACTCACACCGGTAACCATGTGAGCTCCGCCAAATGAACGGTGCCAGCGCCTGCACTTCTATAGCTTTCCTGTAGCCTATAGTTATGACATACAGTTTGCCTTAATGCGTGTACTAGAAAGTCGACGTTGTAGTGCTTACATATAGAATCCATGCATACTCACACATTTTACCGCGCTAGCACATGCATTTTGAAAGCTTAGCTTCCACTTCTCCGGGTTTCGACGCAGCATTGCGTATGCGGTACCGACACGTCCAACTGGTGACTCTTCGCGATTGTCACGCAAAGGGAGCTTTTTAACACTGCTCCATCGCATCCACAGAGTTTGATCAGAGTTAAGTAAACTGTATTTGTATTGAGCAATCATAGTTTCTAATCATCTTCCCCACAGAAAATATTTCTCAAACCGGTTTTCCCACTTCTGTATCATATCTTCTCCCTCCCCTTTCACTTCCACCATGCTGTGGAAACTCTCCGAACCAATGAAGAAGGAAATCTACAAATATGCCAAGTTTCCGCAGACACCAGTGTCCTTACGACAGATGGTGCAGTTTGGGCCGCGACCAAATCCGGGGTCGCTCTTCCGGGCGTCGCAGTTCATCGTGGAGGAGCTCCCAATCAGACTTGCCCACAAGGTGAAAGACATTGAAAATTCACCATCCAACTTGCGCGACTTCCCGTCAGTGTTGAAGGTGCGCGACTGGTACGCACAGTCGTTTGAGGAGCTTGTATCGTTACCGAAGCCTGTCATTGACGACAGTTTGAGGAAACTCATCTTCAACAAGGGTGAGACCGACAACTTGCACCACCCAGCGGTCAATGAAGAGCCGCCGGTGGAATCCAGCGAGTATATCGACGACGGGATGATTGTGGGCAGACACCACCAATCGCAGCACGCACCGTACGCGGATCTCCTGAAGAAGTACTATAACGCGGTGCCGCCGGAGTCGTTGAACTGCCAAGCATGGCCCCAGACGGTGCACGATTACAACACCGCCGTCACGGACACTTTGAAGAGGATCAAAAAGAGGCACGACGCTACAGTGGCCACAATGGCGCAGGGGGTGCTGGAGTGGAAGCTCTCGCGCGACCCTAAGCTGGTGAGCCGGAGCGGTGACCAGCTTGTGCATCTGAAGATCCAGAATTTCTTGGATCGCTTCTACATGTCGCGGATCGGGATCCGGATGTTGATCGGACAGCACGTCGCGTTGAACGACTTGTCGCGCCACTCGTACAACAACGAGGACTACTGCGGGATAATATGCACCAACTTGAACATCCGGGATGTCATTGAGGACGGGATCGATAACGCGCTGTATATCTGCGACGAGCACTATGGTCTTTTTTCGAACCAGGTCAAAATCGAGGTCCATTGCCTGAAGGACATCTCCTTTATGTACGTTCCGGGCCATTTGATTCACATGATCTTTGAGACATTGAAAAACTCATTGAGAGCTACGATTGAGTTTCACACCAAGGAGCAGATGGCCAACGACCCCGCCATCACCTCCATCGAAGATGTCAAGTTCCCGCCAATCAAGGTTATTGTCAGTGAGGGCTACGAAGACATCACCATCAAGATCTCCGACGAAGGTGGCGGGATCCCGCGGTCGGAAATTCCGTTGGTATGGCAGTACTTGTACACCACCGTAGACGAGACGCCGTCGTTGAGCCAGGAGGGACAGCTGAACTTCAAGGCTCCGATGGCCGGCTTTGGCTACGGGTTACCGATTTCCCGGTTGTATTCACGCTACTTTGGCGGCGATTTGAAGTTGATCAGTATGGAGGGATATGGGACGGATGTGTATCTCCATTTGAACAGATTGAACAGCTCGTCCGAGCCGTTGCAATAGAGAGGCTCAAAGTGTTTTTTTCGTAATGCCAATTTGCAATACAATTTTTGGGAGTAGCAACCGCTTGAAAGTAACAACGACATACCCTGGAGCTAAATCATAAATAATCCGAAGCATGTCCATGGCTTCAATCCGCGTTTCAATATCGACAGCGGCCTATAAAATATCAAGTTGGTTCTGAAACTGATTAAAAAGACGGGCAAGTCACAAATGCCGAGTACATAGACCAACTATATAGATCACGTAAAACTATTGACATGCATCCATCTACGTTACAAATCTATATACAACTCAGTGGGTCGCCCCACGCCAGTTTTATCCATCCATTCCTGCAGCACTACCCTATTTAAACCACTTAATCATGTAGTAGAAGGAGACGATGGTGAAGAGTGCCCCGATGTAGAAAATCCACTTGTCCTGCCAGCATTTCTTTTCAATGTATCGGATGGTTTGCCTGGACACCCCCAATGTCTCCAACGTCTGGTGCATCGTCACTTGCATCTTCTGCAAGGTTTCGTTCTGTTCCACCAAGTGGTCCAAGGACTCCGAGGCCTGCGCAATGATGAAATCGAGCTGTTGGTTTCCCAGCGATATGGTGTCTCTCTCCTTGGCCAAACCGTCGGTATATGACATGTCAAACTGCTGCTGCTGGCCCTGATATGGCGTTGACGTAGAGTATGGATTGTCCGAGGCAGTAGCCTGGGTCCTCCGCCCCAAGAGTTCCGATCGATTGGCCTCCTGGAGCGTCTCGTCTCTCTTGTTCTTCAATCGTTGGAACTCCTTTCTGGACTGGTCGATGTCAGTTCGGAACCTCTCCAACCGACCCTCTGCCTTGGCTTTTTTGTCTGAATTCACTTCTTGCTTGACCAAATCGGCGTATTCGTCCACCGTCCGCGTCAAGGCGGTGAGTGTGGAGGTGATCTGCCCTTGCAATGACAACGGCGCTGTGGCCACGTTTTCGTCGAAGCTGGTCAAGTCTCGTCTTAGCGTGGTGGTCTGCTTTAAGGCAGAGTTGTAGATTACATTCTTTGTCGTTAGTATCCACAGTTTAGAGTCTATCCAGGTAACATACCATGTCGGCTAGTGGGGAGATGTTTGGATGTCTAATGTGGAAGTATATCGCGTGTTTTTGTACTGCACGCGGACATTAGGTTGGTAACGAGACGATCAAATCCTGCAAATACAAGGCGCTGAACTGTGCACGTGATCATGGCCGAGTTGTCTAAACAGTTTGAGAATTCTGCGGTATACATAGGATGGAGACGAGGAATGGCCCGTATTCTTTTTTCATTAATGAGTAACTCATAAATATTTAGTGTGGTTTATGCAAAAAAAAAAAAAAATAACCTTATATCTCTACCTGAATCCTTTAAGTGTAATGCGCAGCTATACGGCTTGTAAAACCTGTATTTTCACAGTGCACTGATAAACGACCCCAAACCACATTGATTTCATCACCACGATTTTTATCCAGAAACTCCAGATACCCTATAGCCCCTCAATCAATATTTATCCTTTACAGCTTCATGCCTTCTTGCGTGGTACACGCCCAGACCTTCATAAACTTCATTTCTTTTGATACTAATCGTAATCTTACCCCTCTCAGATACTCCATTATGCCTCATTCAAACCTCTTCAGCCTGATATATATTTTATCCCTCTCTTTGTGTACAAAAAACAAGGCTTTTAGATTGCATTCTTAGGCTATTTACAAGAAATCAACAAATCAGGCTCTGTAGAACAACGCGGACTTGTTATCACCCGCAACAACCACCTGTTCTGCCTTACCACGCACCCCAATCTGCAACCTGGAGTTGTTGATATTGTTCAATCTGAGCATCCGGGCCGTATCGGTGGATTCACCAGTGTCTGGTTCGAGCAACGTCGGCACATACACTGGCTTACACGCCTGGGTCTTTTTCCCGTTACCCAACTGACCAAACGCATTGCCACCCCATACCAAGACATCGTTGTCAGTGGCATTGTTCAAAGAGTTGTGCAAGGTCGTTATCACGTGATTCAGTCCGACGGACCAGTTTCTAACCGGAACCGAAACCACTTCCTGAACCGCTTCATTGTACTCCTTCATATCGTTCAAAAGCTTGATCTTCGCGGGTTCGGCCTGCGAGTGCACGTACTTCCCAATCCCCAAGGACCCGTTGATACCGTTACCGAAGGCAAAGTAAAAGTCAGTCATCTCCTCCTCGGGAGCGGCTTCTGCGCCGTTGCGGCTCTGCTGAAAAAAGCGGTTAATGTCCTTTGCCTGGTACTTGGCAAACGAGAAGTTGCCCCCCGCGTAAACGTCAGTCGCAACCGGGTATATGCCCGTCTTGAAGTGGCCCTTGAGGGTGATTTTCTTCGGGACAGGGATAATTTCCGAATTATAGTTAACCAACTGGCCCAACTGGCCGTACGTGTTCAAACCCCAGGACCACACTTCACCAAACTCGTCGAGTGCGAGCGTGTGATTGTTCCCGGCCGCGATCTTCGTGATATGACGACGTTGCACTCTGTTCTTCTGGCGGATGTGACTGAGTAACGCCACCTCGTGCAACTGGTTCGGCGCCGGCAACGGGTCGAACTGGGTGATAAATGGCACCCCGAACTGACCCTTGTTCTTTCTCTGAGCAAGGTCCTCGTCGGCTAGCCCGGTAGACGCGGTGAACACCCTTCCATCGACGGAGAGCGCCACGAGATGGCTCTTCCCAGCAGCAATGTCCTGAAACTGCCCGCTGAGTCTTGAGAACGGCAATTCGGATGAGCCAAAGTGCCAGTTCCGGCGGTACTGGTCGCTGTGGAACGCTTTCTGATCAGCCAACAACTCGGGCATGAACACGATCTCACCGTTGCCACGCAAAAGGTAGATCACACCGTTGCTGATTGCCGCCTTTTGCACCTTCCAGCCCTTCAAGACTTTCACTGGGGTTTCAGACCCGTACGTCTTGCCCCATTGGTAGACGTCGCCCTTAGAGTCAATTATCACGTTGGAGCGGCGCGACAAAAGCACGTCGCGGATCAAAAGGTTGTCAAAAAACTTCATTCTCATGGGGAATCTGATTGCGGTGGAGTCAGCAGTGGCGGCATCCATATCCTCGGCGGCTAACATTCCATCCGAGTTGTCTCCCCACAAGTACAACCCCGGGACCTGCGACAGGTTCGGGTTGACCACTAGTGGAATTTCGGCGGCCGCACGCTTGGCCGACTTGAAATCGAGCACAGACTTTGCTTTGGAGTCTGCAAGCTCGTCCACAATCCCAAAAATGGCCTCCACCCGGCGCCTGTAGGCGGGAAACTTGAGGTATACGTCGTAGCCAACCAAGATCCCGCCAAGCGCGAGGAACCCAAAAAAGAGAGCCTTGTACTTTTCGATGCGCTGGAGCTTGTTTTCAATTGCTGTTTGCGACTCCTGCGTCAACTTCTGCTCGTGGCGTCTCTGGTTGGCGGCAAACTCTGGCCCAATGTTTTGTCCGTCCGACGGTGGGTGGTTGTATGTACGAAGCTGCAAAGCAGAGCCGAAGGCCCTTTTTTGAATGAGCGGAGCCCTGAACGGAGTCCTAAGAGTTGAGTAGCGGAGCATCGAGACAATGTAGAAAAAGCGTAGAGGCCGGCAGATGGATATGTATTTCGTTTTTTTTTACGCGTATGCAAAGGACAAAAAACCGCAATCAGTCGCATTCTAGCATACAGTAGAGACTAGATATATAAATTGATTTTATCACAAAGGTCTTTCTAACCAGTTTAAATTTATAATTATGGGAAAATAAACCATATACATAATGTAAATCCCGCTCCCCCTAACTTACAAATAATGGGCGTATAAATAAATAGTGTATTGGAATGTGTAACCAGGTAAAAAAATTGGGGGCTGAGGACGAATATGTACCGCTCAGCATATGAAACGAAAGCGCTACTCCAGAAGAGGTACCGCTATAGAACTAAAATGAATTATCTGGGGTTTGTGTGTGCATAAGCAAAAATCAAGACTTAGGCGAAGAAAGCGAAGTATGTACCAACGACAGCGGTAAAAGCGGTGACAATGTAACCAGTTCTGTAGACACCCTTGACGGTCAACTGCTTACCGAAATCCCAGACAATGTGTCTGATACCATTACCAAGGTGGTAGACAAATGGGTAGGCAGCGATGGCCTTGGCGGAGACCTGGAGAGCCACTGGCAAGCCGACAAAGAAGGCAACAAGGGCGTCTGAGGTGAGACCCAAGTCGAAGACGGAAGACACGGCGTAACCACAGGTCAAGGCGTAGAAACCGACAGCCATACCAACACCGGTGATACGGTGGAAGGAGGACATAATGGCAGTCAATTGTGGCTCATAGATGGTCAAGTGGGGGGAGGTTGGTCTGTTTTTACGTTGGGCAACTAAGAGCTGTTGTTCGTACTCCTTCGAGGTGATCTTGGTAGAGATAGATCTAACCGATGATCTCAAAATTGGAGAAGAGCGAGACAAGGCTGGTCGTGTTAGTATGGTGGCCGATAGTAAGGGAAAAGCCGATCATCTCTGACATGATATCATTCGGGACTCTCAAATTGGTCCCAAAGCTTCAGCTTGATGGCTCCTTCCAGTCTGATATCTCACATACCTCTGATACCTAAACCAGCACGGGCAGCAATCATTTTATTTATAATCTTGAATACGTTCAGAAAACCGGGTGTGTGTACTGTGGAGCGCCTGCATTTTTTTTTAACACATCCCACTCAGTGTAGCCCCGGTAGGTGCCATACTAAAAATGTTTCTTTCTCCGGGTATCGGTGCACGACCTATTTTTCAGCCAATGGTAGCGAGGTGAATCGTAAGACCCCGGCGTCCGAGCGCAACGCAATCACGTGTAATATGGTGAGAGTACTACTATTCCCCCGCCAGAACATGCGCAGCCGGTGCCTTAAGGGGAGCTACCCCGGACTAGCACTGCAGAGGTGTACCAAAATAAAAAGCGTCAGGGTACAGGAGTATTTTAAGTCATAGAAAAAGATGATATACAAAAATGTATACCAATGAAGCTTACGGCAATTGGCATGGATTCTTGCGTCTTTAAAGACAAGCCTCTTTGTCACAAGGGCATGCATTTCCCCCAGACCAACAGAGCAATTGCTACGCACATACAGAGTTCAGCTCTCGTATTTGTCGTTATTCTCTCAAACAGAAAGCTGCTGCAATGTAAAATTCTAGATTGTATAAATAGTCACTAGACCCATTTTTTGCGTGATCAACAGCTTAATCTGGCTGTAATCTGGCTGTACAGAAATGTCCGGGCATACCGAGAAGCTACTTGCCCACCATAGATGTTCACACCGTCTCAAATACACAGACCGGAGGCTCTATGAGAACCTTGTGATCTTCACCTATCTACGGAAAAGTCCCAACTTCAAGATCATCTGCACTTATGGCCCTGATAGGCCTCTTCCATCTGAGCTCGACCGGTACATCAACTCAAATAAAAGCAACTATCTTCGTCGAAAAGTTACCCGGGATGTCTGACACAAGCTCCGGCAATTTTGTAAGTTGACTAACCAGGGTTCGGGACTCGACTTAGACTGCCATTATACTAGCCGATGGTGGGCTGTGTAGATAGAATGCATCCTAGCCGGCAACAACGTCTCAGAGGAGGTGCACAAGTTTTTTTTGGGTCGATGTCGGATTTACTATATCCCGAGTGGCACGAGAATATCTTAGTCTCCGATCGGGTGAGGCGATGTCCAGGGGTTTGGGTCTGTAGTTCTAGTTGCACTGAGGATGTGGTGTGTAAGCACCCTGAAGACTTGGTGGGCAGTGACAATGAAATAGAGGAGAACGAGTGTGCAATTTGCCTTGAAGGGTACGTATCCGACAGCATTATCACCTGCATCAACCACTGCGGCCACTTTTTTCAAAAGGACTGTCTCGACGCCTGGTTTCAGCAAACCATCCGGGTACAGTTGTTAGCCTGTGTGGCGTGCACCCAGCCGCTCCAGGTGTCATTGATGGTGAGGATTTTCTACCCATCCTGGGATGAATCCTTTAGTCTTGAGTCGTTAAACATTGCTCAATAAAACTAAGTGAATTTTTAGAACGAGGTTCTATTGTAATTTGTAAGCATAAGGTTATAATGCTGAATCATGGTTGACAAATACTGTTTATGCTATGCAACTATTGATGCTGTGATATAGACTTTCATACCCAAAAATAACCAGAAATATAGGCAAACAAATTTATAGGTATATTCAACGTTATGCTAGAAAATATTGTTAGATTCCTCTGACATTATAATCAGGGTATGGCGCCATTTCGTATTTAGAGACGGGATGGAACACCATCGGCCTCTTCGACTCTTTCTATGACAATGGCAGAGGCACCGCCACCACCGTTGCAGATACCGGCAACACCGATTTTCCCACCCTCTTGCCTCAAAACCGAAGTCAAAGTAATCACAATACGTGCACCGGAGCAACCAATTGGGTGACCCATGGCTACAGCACCACCATACACATTCACCAGCTCCTTACGCAAGCCCAAGATCTTGGTGTTGGCCAACCCAACCACAGCAAATGCTTCATTCAACTCAACAAAATCGATATCCTTCACCGAAAGATCCCCTGCATGCGCAAGGGCCTTCACCACCGCGTCAGATGGAGCTTCTGGGAACTCAATTGGAATTCTCTCGGCTTCACCCCAGCCTCGGATCACCGCAATCGGCTTCAACCCTAGCTCACGCACCTTAGCAGCAGAACAGACAATCACCGCGGCACCACCGTCACTGATTGGAGGCGCGTTGCCAGCGGTAATGGTCCCCTTCGCACCCTTTGGCACAAAGGCTGGATTCAACAGCTTTAACTTGGCTTCATTCAACTTTGGGACTTCTTCATCAATCGTGATCACCTGGTCTGGCTTGCCTCTGGCGCCCTTGATGGTGACAGGTGCGATCTCCTTGGCGTACTTGCCCTTCTGGTGGGCCTGCTGGGCCTTCTTGTACGAGTCAATTGCAAACTG
This sequence comes from Babjeviella inositovora NRRL Y-12698, assembly GCF_001661335.1. Lineage (NCBI taxonomy): Eukaryota > Fungi > Ascomycota > Pichiomycetes > Serinales > Babjeviella > Babjeviella inositovora. The sequence goes on along the minus strand of NW_017566850.1, from coordinate 341,549 downwards.
GTCCTGCTCCTCACGCGAAAAGTTGTGTTTCCTGGCACAGTCTTCACCGCAGACCCCCATGAGGGAGCCATCGTAAGCGTCACTCAATCCGTCTCTTTGGATCCCGTCGATGGCAACGGAGTTACCATAACGGGCACCCTTACGAGCATCCGGAAGGTAATATGGAGCATTCGACATGGATTCAGCTCCACCCGCAACGACGATATCCGCAGAACCGGTAATGATAGACTGGGCAGCCATGATAATGGTCTTCATACCCGAGGCACACACCTTGTTGACGGTGGTGGCCACGGTGTGCTTGCCCAACCCCGAACCGAGGGCAACCTGACGGGCAGGGTTCTGGCCCAAGTTTGCCTGCAACACAGCACCAAAAATGATCTCGTCAACCTGCGCAGGCAAGATTTGCGGGACCTGTGCAAGCGCCGCCTTCACGGCATGAATCCCGAGGTCTTTGTACCCTAGGGAGGAGAGGCCGCCCTGGAAGGAACCTAGCGGTGTACGGGCAACAGCAACAATGTAAATAGGGTCTATTTGTGAGAGCTTGACAGGCATTTTTTTTGTATGTGACGAAAAAGTTGTAATAGAAGAGAGACGGGGGAAGAGAAGAGCTTATATACGCATGTGCTCTTCTCCGTGCGTGCGGGATTTCTGGCACGTGCCGTCTTTCGCGGCCCCACTGTCAGTCGGTACCCCGCAATCAGTGTGAGATTTGCCGAGTGTCTAGGCAAGAAATGGCTTACGGGTCCTGCACGAAGGTATTTCGGGCCGAGGCACGGACAAGCGGCAAGAACCATTCTGGGCTGATGAATAAAGCGAATAAATAGTTTGGGTTAGCCGTTAATGATGATTTCTCGTGTGGTAGTTATTACTCGTTATAGTAAACCAATATAATGAAGCATGGAGGATAGGTGGCACCAATGACGCCTTGCATATCTGTTGGTTGGACTCTGTAGACCTCAAAACAGTACCGTAGAAATTGGTATGAACGGGTTCCGTGAAATGTCTTAATACGCGTTGATGGCTATAATTAGATCCCTTTTACCTCTAGGGATCGGGTCTAGTGATGCGTGGACCCGGTCAAGCGTCCTTGTTGAAAACTTTTATTATGCACTCCAGTTGGGTATAGTACAGGTCGGCTCGTGAACCAATATCGAACAGATGCACACCCTCTGGAAGCCTACCGCCTTGCAGAAATCCTCCCTTTATCTCTAAAAACTTACACCGTACTTACACTAAAATGTATTATGATTGTATGTACAATGGCCTTCTTACTTAATCCTCCAAAAAGACCCCATCGGCCACAACATCACGCTCAAAAACTTTCTTACCGATCTCGTAGGTGGAGATCATAATGGCGCATGCAGGTGCGATCTTAATCACCCGAGGGGTGAAACCCGAGTAGAGCGCACGCATCCCCTCCTTGTGGTATATTTTCAAGATGTACGTCATTACCGACGCTGGAGGCCTGGCTATGGTGCCCGGCGATGCCAGCTGCTTCTGCGACATGAGCTGTAATCTGGTCTTACCCACATCGAATGGGTTGGTGAAAAGTGCGGCCACCGCGCCTGCCATCGACCCGGAAAGAAAACTGGAGATGAGCACGTTCTTGTTCTCGTTATACAGGGCAGTGCTTTCGCCAGAACTGGCAGCGGTGCGGCGTCTCAAGGAATCACCAATAGACGACTTTAGATGTTCATAGGAGAACCAGTAGATGCCACTGAACGGAACGTCTCTCCAGAGGGTCAACCCTAAGCCTGTAAAAAGCGTACCCAAGCCCTTTTGCTGCACCGCGGTCCGCATGTCACGCAACAAGCTCTTCAAAAGATCGCTGCTCTTGGATGCCTTAGACTCATTAGGGATTGATTGGAATCGTGTTTTCAACAACTCCAAGGGAGAAATGCACGTGGCCGCAAGCGTCCGCGAGATTGACCCACAAAACAACGGGTTCAACGCGTGGCCGTATAAAGGAGAGTGGTCTCGACAGTATTCGTACCCACTGTAGTAGATGACGTTGGAGGGGACCGCCATGATAAGAGTCAAAGAAAGGCCTCTCCATAAGGTGGCTAAGCCTTCATGCTTGGGAATGTTGATGAAGCCGCGAAGAGTGGAGTCGATACGCAAGCACTGGGGATGGTGTTGGTTAGTTCCCGGCTGGCAGTAGTCCTTCAGCATCCAGAAAACGTCTGTCGGAGAGGCAGACACTGGCACTGCCTTCACAAGTGTATTTCTGCCCGTAATTGGTGCCACTGGGCTTCCTGCGCCGCAACATACGCCAGAGGGAAGCACCTCCTGCTGTTGAATCCGGATTCTGATCACGTCAAACGGAGTAACCACACCCGAGGTGATGATCGAACCGAGACACGCGCTGATCATTCTCTGCCCTAGCGTAATTTCTGTCTTTTGCAGCTGCGTTTGCTGGGTAGGTGCTGGGGATCGTGACTGGACCATCGCGGCCACGGTGTGCTCGTTTGCCGTTAACTGCATACAAAGCGAGGTTTTTTTTTGTGTGGAGAGTTCTTTGTCTGAGAAATTTTCACCCAGGAAGGTAGAAGTATAGATGGGTGCGAAAGGTGGGTATAGTTATATTTTTTCAGTCCAACCTTATATCGCAGGAGAAAAATTACTATACGTACCAAGCTGACAGAAATAATTTCTGGTGGCGGCCTACAAGTCCGAAAGTTCGCGGAAACGCACCAAAACGGTTGGGTTCAAGCGCGGCCTTTCGCTTAGAAATGCCGCCCGGGGACCTGAACAAGGCATGACGAAAAAATGCGATACATACATTAGTCAGATGGGGATTGTGGGAGCTCTCGTGACTCGCTGTAATTGGGTCGTCAAAAATTGTATTTAATATTAACTACACAAATACGGCCGCGTAGGATCGCTGACAAATGGACGTTATAAGCCAACGTAAGTGGAACAGACCCCAATGCTTACAAAATATATCGTAGCTCTACGAACCTGACAGATAGACTTCGAACTGCATAGATGGGACGATGAGATTGAATTATATACACCCGCGTGCTGTGGCGTGTTTGTGGCACCTGTGGAAGTCCTCGGAGACATCGGAAATTGCCAGTGCCACCACGCGACTAGTTGGAACGGACATGAGACGGCCAAATATGAAGACCTTGAGGTGGGTCTTTATGGACCTATCCGTCTGAGATGTATTGTACCGTAGCAAAATATAGTGATTGGGTTTCTCTTAAACCGCGGCACAACAAGCAAATGTTTAGCAGAAAGTTGTAGGATGGCACCTCTATTTTTCCTCGGCATCCAGTTGAACTGCACTGTCCTGGGTCTCAGTATCATCTTCCTGTTGGCCAGATCCCGAGTTGCTGAAGCGTAAGGCCTCTTCTTCAAACACACGATGACTCCCCATGAATAGCGCCCCATGCATCATCCCGAGTTTCTTCATATACTGCGTTTGCAAACATGTGATGCTTAGAAGCTGGTTGAAGTCGGCCAAGTTTGATTGGAGTTGGGAAAGCTGGTTCGCAAGGTGTGTTAGTTGCCGCGACTTGAGGGAGGAAGAGGTTTGCGATGACATTAGGATGATTGGTATGGGGTGAGGTCGAGCTGTTTTAGTTGATTGCTCGGAAGTATGAAACATAAACAAACATCGCGTCATGTAGACAAAGTAATTTTTGGTCACGTGATTCATATCCTGTCAAGGAAATGTTTGAGGAATAGTGCGAGATATTTCTTACGACATTGGTTTAAATAGGACTATAAGCGTGGATTAGAAATTTAAAATTATTAGAGGGGGAGATGGTTTTTTTTTCCAAGCCTAGAAGCACGTAATCAGGATTTGGGGGTCTGGACCACGATGAATGAACTATTACCTTTGGCAGTATGGCCTATACACTTGCAGCCTAAACCTGATACTTGATTTTGTTATACCAATATCGATCTTTAAATTAGTAATCAATGGATGTTTATTTCCTTAGTCTCATGGGATGATGGGACTCCCCCTGTCTAGGAATATGGAGAGAAACAGGACGTATTACTCTGATAGTGAATTATTGATCTCACACCGTCTGACAATTGGTGATCATTGGATTATCTGTAACCAGCGCAAATTTTTTATCAATCCTCCTTATTTAGCTAGCTCTAAGATGCCTACAACCCTTAATGGAAGTAAAGTAAGAATATCTTTAGATTTATAGTGACGCACAGCTCCTCTCTAACTTCATATAGCCTGATATCGGTTAAAAATATGATGACAACTATTTCATTCCAGATATATACGACTTACGAACATAGCATAGTATTCGTATACACGGGCATTGGCAGGGACCATTCAATGGCACTTCATTCAATGGAACCTCGTTTCATGGTGCTTGTCAAACCTAGACATGCCGGTGGTGTTCAATGGCACTTCGTTCAATGGAACCTCGTTTCATGGCGCTTGTCAAACCTGGACATACCGGTGGAGATCCCCAAACCCAAGATCCACTGGATTGTCATCGATCTCATCGTGCTGCGGCCCTGTCACAATACAGTGTAACCGCATCCCCGGATGATAGTAAAGCCCCTGCAACAATTTCGGAGTCACCAAGAAGTACTGGGAGGTCAACTCACCGGCACAAGCATTCTCCACTAAGTGCTTGTGCACGATCTTCTCGTTGCGCGGGTCCATCCCCTGGTTAATCTCATCCACCACGCGGAAGGGAAAGTTGGTGATGCCCTGCAATGCCATCATGAAAAAAATGGTCGACACCGCACGCTCCCCACCGGACTGGACATGCGAGTCCAACACGGCAAAGTCGGAGTCGTCGCGGAACTTGACCATGATCTCCATCTTCCAGTCCTTGAAGAGCGGCGCCTTGAAAACGCGCACTTCGCCCGCAGACGCAACCTTGGTGAACGTCGAGGCGAACTTTGCGGAGATCTTTGCTACAAGACTGTCGAGCCGCGGCTCCCACTTAGTCTGGATGGTCTTGATTTCTGCTTCAATGGCCTCGGCCTGCTGCTTGAGCCGCGGCAAGTCCTCTTCCAAACGCGCAATTTCCTCCAAGTGTTTCTGCAACGTGGCGATCGCCGACTCGGACGTGTCGGGAAACATCTCCAACTCGCCGCGGATCTTCTTGATCTTCTTGTTGATCTCCACCTCCGTCAACTCCTGCTTCTCAAGATACACCTTGCAGATGTTGCCCATGTACTCACGCTCTTCCTCGGAGAGGGTGTGGCGCTCGTTGCGGAGGTCTGAAAGGTCCTCGTTCTTCGCCGCGTTGTACGCCTCGCGTGCCGCGCGGTACCGCTGGTCCAACTTTTCGCGCTGCGTGTCCACACTGTCCAACAAGCTCTGCAAGGTGGTGACCTTGTTCAAGTGCACAAAACGGCGGTAACGAGCACGTACCACGTCGCCGTCGAAATGCGCCATCTCGCGCGCCACCTGCGCGCACGCAATCGCTTTACCCATGCGCGCGCAGTGGAGCGCATAGATCGCCTGCTCACACTGCCGGATGTAGCCGGTATAGTCGCGCGCGCACTCCGCCTCCAACTTGGTGATCTTCTCGTTGATCGTCTTAACCCGCAACTCGAATTTCTCAAGACTCGCCTTGACCCCGTCTGCGAACCGCACTTCCTCATGGACCTCCTTGTACTCTGTAGTGAGCGCCTGCAACTTGTCTCGCAACTCGCTCGCCTGTGCGCGCACCTCGTCCTCCTCCAGCTTTGCACGTTCGAAGTCCACCTTGTATTGCTGTATCTCACGCGCGATCTCGCGCTTGCGCTCCTCCGTCAACCCGGTGGAGCCAAATGTCTGGAAGGTCAGCACGCTCTGCGTGCGGTACATGATCTGCCGCGAACCGTAGTTGGATTTGCTCACGTTGTACATAAAGTCGCCTGCGATGAACTTTATAAAGAGGATGCGACCGTTCGCATCGGGTGTCTGCAACGTGCGGAGTTGTTCCTCGCTAAGCGGCCGCAACGCCACGGGAATTTTGTGGATCTGACACTGCTCGCCCAACATTTGCACCACGGCCTTCGGCCCACTGACAAAGTCTGCAATAAAGCCATCAAAGCCGTATGTACGTACTTGCTCCGCGCTCATTGGCAGAGAGAGCGCTTTGGTACCGACAGTACGGATCGGCGTGTTGATCTTTGCATCGTCGAAGATTGCACGCGACACCGCCGCGTACGACTCTGCCGTCACCGTCACCGCCACCTTCGTCCCGAGGTCCACCACCGTCTCAAGCGCCTTCACGTACGCGGGTTGCACGTCCAAGGACATGAGCGGTGACTCCCAGTAGCGACCCTTGAGCGCTGCCAGCTCGCGGAGAAAGAGGTGCGCACGTTTCGCTTCGCCAAACTGTTTGTGGCGCTGCTGGTCGAAGACGCCAATGCGGTCGCTGGACGTCAAGCGCGAGCGCAAGCGCTCCACCTCACCACGGCGTGTTTGCTGCTCACGTGCGCGCCGCCCGAGGGCGCGCTCAAGCTCGTCAAGAGACTCTCTCAATTCCGAACGCTCGCTATGAAGCGCGTCGCGCCGCGCTTTCGCTTCCGTGATGTCTCGCGCCTGCGCAGCCTTGGCCTCGACCTCAGCCTTTCCCGCCAAGATGACCTCTTTCTGCGCTATCGCCTCCTGTAGCTTGCCGCGTTTTTGCATCGCACGCTCCTGTAAGCTCTTCTTCTTCGCCGCCTCGGTTGTGAGCTGCTCTTCGAGCTCAGCAATCGCAAGCTTCGCACGCTGCGCCGCCCCTACGAGCGCGTCCGCCTTTGCGACTGCGGCTGCGAGGTCTTGCTCTGCTTCTGCAAAGTCCACGCGCTTCTTCTCCAATTCATTCACAAACGGCCGCTTGTTTTCGCGAAACTCCGCCAAGTTCTGTTTCGCTTCGTCGCGCACCGCCTTCAACTCCTTCAACTGCTCCATCTTGTCCTGCAAGCGCGCGTACGGAAGAATCTTCTTGTGGATGTCCAACTCGCGACGTTTGATCTGGTACGCTTCGTAGTTCTTTGCGTTCTGCTCCAACTTGGCGCGCTGCGTGACCAATACGTCGTACTCCGCCTCGGCCTTGGCGACTGTCTCCGCACCAATAGTGCGTGTCTGGTCCAAGTCGATCAACGCCTGGTGCTTCGTGTACAAATCGCCACTGCCGACAGAGCGCTCCGTCTCCTTGAGTAATTGCTCCTGCGTCATCTGCGCAAAGTTTGCAACACGCTCCTGCGGCAAGAACTGACACAAGTTGTCGAGCTGAATGTTCAAGCCGTGACAGATGCTCTTGACGGCCTTTTCGTTCGCCTCGCGCCCGTCCACGCGATAAACCGACTTTTTTTCGCCGAATGTGCGTTTGATGACGATATTGGGGCCTGTTTTGTTCTTGAGTTCAATCTCGATGGAGGCCTGCGTCTCGTTGATCTTGATCATCGATTTCATGTCCTTGCGGCTGATCAAGCGCTCGTTGCCGCCTAACCCCAAGCAGATCGCAGAGACAAGCGTGCTCTTGCCCGTCCCGTTAGGGCCGATGATCATGTTTAACGTCGGGCCCAAGTGAAACTCTGCGATGGAATATGTGATAAAGTTTTTAACTTTGACGCGGATGATCGAGCCGGGAAGGTAGGTATTGTCACCATCGGTGGCACGATTGGCGGAATCGTTGATAGTTGCAGATCCACTCTCTATTTTGACTCGCTTCTTGGGTCTGTGTTCGGGGGCCACAAAGTCACCGAGCGGAGTCGGTTCCCAGTCCTCTCTGGGTCTCAGCATGTTGGGGAGTGTAAGTATTAATGGGTGTGGCAACAGATCAAAATAAAATACGCGCCATTTTCAGACGCGTTGTGCGTTGCTGGTGACTGCACTACCGGAGAGAACGACGGAGAAATTCATCTGTAAATTGCAACAGTGTCGCAATTGTAGTTATCTAAGGGTATAAAATTCTACGGTAATTTTTTAACTCCCCCATGTAAACAACAAATTCGATAGCAATTTACAAATGGAGTGGATTAAAATGTTTAGATTATGGCTCACCCCTGCTAATGGCTTCAGGGTGAAAAAAAATTAACGACAATCAGCGGAGCGTTTTTCCCGGGTATATCCAGACAACAATATCGGCTACATCAGGTTACAATTACAGGTACCTTCTCGACTCTCTCTCTCTCTCTCTCTCTCTCTCTGGTAGGACAGGCTTTTAACCATTCAAAAACACGCTTTTATTTCCTTGTCCGTTTTGTATCTTATCAATTTAGCCTATTTTCATAACTTCAATATTTATTAACCGGTTGCTCCTTTTCCGTTCCACCCGCTCGAGCTTTATGTGCAGGCCACTGGCGATTTTTCTCTGATGTGCAACTGTTTATTTACGTGTATACAACCCATTCCCCGTCACTCATCACACACATTTACCTTATACCGATGCCACCAAGGATAAAGCGCCGTACAACGGTAGCTGCGAGACGTATCATTGCGCTCGAAAATGAAGCAGAGCTTGAGAAGGTTCCTCGGCCGTTTGAAATCGTTAGCCGCTTGCCCGTCTCCACGAATGAGCCCGACTACTCGGTCCTTGCCTACCCTTTATCCATCAAAGACAGTGCGGTACTCTACACGTCGCTAGCACGTTCGCGCAAAACGTGGCTCGACGCCACAACGTTCCAGTTGTACTGGTCAAAGGTCGTGAAGGGCGCCATCGACGAGGCTGGAAACGAGATCCAGAATACAAATGCGCGAGACAAAATGAACAAGTTGTGTGACTGTATGCTCGAACTAGGGCCCCACACGTTTGAAATCAGACTCTTTCTTGTCAAGGACGAGCGATCCACGAAAAAGGAAAAACCCGAGCCACGATTCATGGAGCTTGGGGTGAAGCCAGAGTACGGGTATCACCCAAACGGTCCAATTGTGTATGCACCGGATGTTAAGAGGATCTATCCCCCAATACACCCCATCCCGCAGCCACCCTTTCAAGCACCAAACGCCCAGATAGCCCCGCCGGCCTCTTTAGAGCCCCAAATAACCCCACCGGCCTCTTCAGAGCCCCAGGTAGCCCCTCAAACACCAACCCTGTTGGGTCCCACTGTGCCTAAGACCTCAAATAAGCCGTTTGCAAATCCTCCCAGCAGCGTCCTTCCGCTGAATGCTGCACCGAAGCCCACTCCGGTAACTCCTGTTCCATCACAAACTGATTCTCCTGTACCAGCCCCAGGAATCAAGCAAGCACCACCTGATGTTGCACCACGACCACTGCCGCCCCCAAATGATATCATGCAGACGCCGGAGAATACCATGATGATCAACAACTTGAATGCGATTGCGCGAGTAGATCCTCCATTAAACACATTGATGAAGATTGTTGCCTCGGGTGGCGCCTCTACAGAACAGATCTTGGAGTTTCAAGGCTATATCCAGCGCGCCCGCGACATGGGCTACGGCGGTCTTGCCAATTATAAGCCCCCACCCACCTCTAGCTACCGCCCGATTGGCCCTAAGGGAGGCGCGTTTCCCAAACCTCTGATGAAGATGCCAAAGCTCCCCAAGCCTCCAAAACCACTAAAGGAAGCAAAACCTCCGAAAGAACCGAAAGATGCCAGGCTAAAGGCGCCGAAGACGAAGATTCCAAAGGAGCTTCGATTGACCGCCTTCCAGGAAAAGTACTTGCACGATGCGAACTTAGTATTTGAGTTTGTGGAAAACAGCAATGTCAGGTACTGGTTTCCCAAGGAGGCGATATATGAGATAGTGGCGGGTAGCATGTCTGATCCGATTGATGTTTCCGATTTGCCAGACTTGGACCAAATCAACACCGAGGATGGCGAGATTCTCGTGTCATTCATGGTAATCCACAACAGGGTCGAAGTGGAGGAGTATGAACGGTTGAAGCGTGAGCGTGCGGAGCGGATCAAAAAGAAAGAGGAAGAGAAGGAGCGGTTGAAAAGGGAAGCTGAGGAAGCGAAGTTGAAAGAGGAAATGGAAGCGCAAGAAGCAGCAAAGTTAAAAGAACAGGCCATTACCAACGGCACTGAGGAAAAAGCCACAGATGAGGCTACAAAGGAGGGCGATACAGATGTTGTGACGGAAGAGATTAGGGAGGAGCCCGTGGCTACCAAGTCCCGCAAGCCCTCAGCGAAGAAAGGTGGCAAGGGTGGACGCAGAACCTCCCGCAAAAGAACCAGGTCAGGTCAAGGTGATGCCCTGGACGACGAAGGTGGTTCCAAGGACGATGAAGACGTAGAGCCGGAGCTCATCGAGCCAGATATCAAGTATACCACCATGACCGTTAGATTGTCGAACATCCCTCACCGATTCATTCCGATTGTCGTCAATAGTTTCAAGCCCCAAGCAGACGTGGTGACGCGCATGGAGTACATCTTGGAGCACGGCACGAGAATGCCCAAGTACCAGATGTGGTACCAGCTCGACGGTAAAAGAGATGAGCAATTGGCGGAGTCGCTCCGAGTCTGTCTCAACGAGAATGAAAAACACATGGGGACTGGGAAGAGAAACAAGTACAAGAAGAGAGCCGTCATCACCGCTGGCGCCTCCCAGCCAGTACACACTGGTGACCACGTGGAGAAAATCAAGGTGAATCAACTGGAAACAGTTCTGGGCGATGTTGCAATTACCTCTCTATAGCTCAGACATACCCTGAGGGTTGCATGTCGCATAGGATACGGTTTCTAATGTTTGATTATTATTTTCTCTGTAGGTCCCTAAAACATCAGCCTATATTTAATAACAGTATTGTTATGAGGGCCTAAGGTTGTTCTTGGATATATGAAAGTATAAGGGCCCAAGTTCTCTGTAGAACCTAGTGGATTATTCCTCTGGCCTTCTTTCCGTGTGCCAAATCTGGGTGTGGATTAGTGTGATACATTTCTTCAGGATATTTTCGAGTGGCGTACAATCTTATTTGACAGGTATGGAGGTGGGTCAATAAAGGCATATGGAACGATGAATATGCTTTGTCTAATCGGCCGGGAAGCTTTAACAGCCTCCAGGAATAGTAGTGGTATCTCGAAACAGCTTATGAACCTCGGAAACAGATTCTGTTAGCACACATGACGTTATACCAAATTGTTGACTTTAAGCGACTCGCCGGAAGACGGGATCTTCTCATATAATCTATAAGGTCGTCTGGTCGTACGGCTGCGGCCGTTTGGTAGACTGGCCGCCGGAACGGCGAAAAAAAAAAAGTACGTCTTACAAAGGTTGATGAGAAGACGCAAGCCGCACGTGACGCCAACAATAATCAATTTATTCCTGTGGCTGCTGTTTGAAGGTTTATATAACTTTGTCTGTAGAAGCATAGGTAAATTTTGCGTCCAGAACCATAATTCCCTTGCTCAAATTTGAGAAAACAGCGTCACATTCATTTGTTGTTTAACCGCCTGTTTATCCCTCGTTGCACATCCAGTAGCCTTCATCCCTCTCCCGTCCCACATACATACACCTCCCTACATCACAACCATGCTTGTAGATGATGACATGCCAAACTTTGGCTCTTCAGCATCCTACGTCCACATTCCAACTAACAACCATCTACCACAGCAGGTGTGTCCATCGCTATGGCTAGGCTCGTTAAACGGTAACCAACCCGATGACAACGTGCGACATTCATATGGCGACAACGATTTTTTGGGCTTCAACAATGTCAAAATCATCATCTCTTGCCAGGCGGCACCGGATGCCATTAAAAACATAGCCAGCATTCTCAGCGGCCAGAACAAGAATGCGGAGCAAATGATGTGTTTCATCGTTGATCCACATTTCTCGCCAGACAAGTTGATGCCAGAGGAGTCACTTGATGTGTTGAACTTCATTTCGGAATACCAGCCCAAGTTAAACCAGTTGTATGTTAACTCCATCCCCTCGCATCTCTCTCACGCACCACGCCTTACTAGCCCTATCGTCGCGGCCCATACCACTTCTGAAGCGCTTTTTAAGGTTGTAAAGTTGATTGAGTACATAGGAAGTAAGTTCCCCAGTTACTCTGTCTTGGTTTTGACCGATAAAAACTACCCTGGGAAGTCCCCCTTGGGATCTTTACTGTCGTCGTTGAACTCGTCGTCCTCGTCCGTATCCCTTCCAACGTTTCCGTCCCCTACTTCCTCTCAGTCTTTTACCCAGGACCAACTGGATAACGAGTTGAGTATAGCTACGGTGATGGCCTACTTGTGCTACAAGTTTAATTTGAACATCAACGGGGCATTCGACCATATTTATAGCTCTAGACTCGTTAGCACATCCTACATGGCCCATTCCTTTTCTTCGCCGTACGGCAGTCAGGGTTTCATGACTTTTTTCAAGTCGCCTGAGATTAAAAACGGGATTTACAAGTTTTACGAGGAAAACTTGGCGATAAAGATGTTTGGCAACAATCAAAGAAAGACCGAAGGCCATTTGAAGAGAAGTGGTGGTAGTGCCTCCGACGAGAACAAACGGTCCAAGCGCGAGAGAGAGTAGGATATAATAAATTTCTGTGGTCAAAGATAATCCTCCAGTCAAGGAGTTCCAAAGTAGAGATGTCACCGGTTCCCGGATGGACTTTTTTTAAAAAAAATATGTGCAGTAGCTTACATTTTATTATATATTAAACCATTAACCTGCTGAAGGTTAGTACGTATTTATTCGGTGTAAGCACTGAAGGGACTCTGTTGGGAAGTCTCCCATACCTGGAAACAAAAGAAACTTCCCCATAGGGCAGCTTATCCTGTTGCATACGTTATCACGTGTTCCGTGTATGACGTATCGTGGCACGGGCTAGATCCGGCATCCACTCCACCCAAAACTTGTATTGCTGCCTCCCTTTGTTGAGCTGACCTGTAGACTTCGGGAGTGGACACTCCCGAAACCCTCCGCGGGGTCATGAATAACGTCCGAAAACATAACAATCCTCCGAACCTAATATAAGTACCTTCGACACACATAGGCTACTCAATTGGGTCATATCTACTTTGCAATTCTCTCGATATGTTCTTGTCTCCCTTGAAATTCGCATCTAAGTCATCCGTCGCTCGCCAGGGCTTCAGCGGTGTTTTCAACACCTTCTCCAAGGCTCAAAAGACCCAGTCTCTCTTGAGATCTGCAAGATCATTCCACCAATCCTCCAATGCGAAGCATGCTTCTGTCACGCCCTTGAGATTGGGGTTATTATTTGGGCTAACTGGTTCCACCTATTTCTTGGCCTCCAACAGAGCGGTTTATCACAACGATTTTGCTTCCGCAACCAACGCAATTGTCGACAAGACCGGCAAAGTTCTCAATGAAAACAAGCCAGTGGTCGTTAGACAGCGATTTGGGGGTAAGTTGAACTACCACGAGTTGTCTATTGGTAGCATCACGGGGTTGTTCTTCGGTATCATTGTTGGGAAGTTGTCCCACATTTTGGTTTTTGTGACGGTCTCGGGTTACTTGGGTTTGCAATACTTGCAGAGCAAGGGGATCATCACTTTGCCTACTGTGAACAGGGTGGTCAAGGTAGCTGGCTCTAGAGTGGATGTTGACGACTTGGTCTGGAACAACCAGAGCTTCAAGCTCAGTTTCGTCTCTGCCTTTTTGGTTGCCGCATACAACGTCTAGATCTAATACATTGTTGTGCAATTTGTTGTTCTGTGAATTTCACTTAAAATATCTTTCTTTGTCCCGGCATTGAAGAATAAAATATCTAATGTTTACTCGGCGTGTAGCATAGACTATGGGATGTGTATGGCAAGAGTGATTGCTCGCGTCTAGAGAAGCATGATATTGCATTGGTTATATCAATAAAAACATTCTATACCCTGTTAAAAGGATGAACAGGATATATCCTGACGGAGAAAGGAGTCCCAGCTACCGACTCTTGATGGGTAATTGCATGCAAGGAATACGCGGGGTTATTTCCGAGAACGTGCGGCTCACTCATCCCACTTCGTATCTTTCTACCAGACTAAGATCTTGACAGTGTAGAAAGTTAAAATAAAAGTTAAAGTTAGATGTGATATACGTTGTCAAATTGCCATTCGTCAAAGATTAGTATCTGATCTGAAAAAATTAAGTTGTAAGGGGACTCGGCGGCAGTGTGATACACCATGAACTATACCGTCATTAATAAGCCAAAGAGAATAGTTGTAAGCTTCCAGGGGCCAGAGACATCTGTCTGCGGTGATACCCCTACATTCCGGGAACTAGTGGATGAGGTTGATGATCTACTAGAGGTTGATGATCTACCAGAGGTTGACGTTCTAGAACCGGCGTTCGAAGGTGAAGCTCTAGAACTAGAGCTTGCAGTTGAGCTGGAAGACGATACAACGTCACCTCTCTGGGCCCCTCCCAACGGAAAAACATTCTCCACAAATTGTCCAATGATATTCCCTCTTGGGTAGTATTCACAAACAACATAAGTACCCCAGTACAGGTTACAGTACTTCTTGGCACACCCCACCTGGGTGGTTGCATTCCAAATCAACTGAGTAAAGTGACCCGTAGACTCCGAGAACTCTCCCGCCGTAAAGTTATACATCGATATTTCATCGTACCAGGCGGCAATTGAGCCTACATCTGAGTAGCCGATGGCCAAGTTTTCTCCGTAGGGATTTTCAGAAATGTGACCCAAGTTACTGCCGGCAGAGAATGGTTCAGGGCAAGTGAAGTTATCCGCTCTCAAGGCGGCATACTGAAATAGCGTTTCATTCCAGGTGACATTTGCAACTGCGTGCAACGATCTGTCATAGTTTGTTTCATTCAACACAGCGGTGGCGAAGGATTGGTCTAGGCTGTACGTCGTGGTGGGGGCCAGGAAAACGGTGGAGGTCAGAGCCAAGATAAAGCAGATGAATGAGAAGGATAATCTAGCATTCATTTTGTATATATAATATTTAGGGATAGGCTAACTAGTTATATCTGGGGGTGGATATGGTACTTATTTATATCTCTTGGTGTTCAAGAAATAAATGGTTGAGTATGCAACATCAAAGATTGTTTTAAACGAATATTAGGTTTATTTTTTTAGCTTAACATAGCCTGTTCCGAAGTGTGAGGCATGGCCATTTGCTATAATATCAATTTACTTCCCACAAATACCGTTTTTGTCTAATAACGTGCATTAGTAAACATTAGTAATGTCGATAGCAGTCATGAAATCACTCCCGCTTACAATTAAAGTCTTGGTAAACGCTCCTTTTGCCAGGGTTTTATAAATTTGAAATGACCTATACGTAGGGTTCCCTAGAACGAGCCTCAGTCTAAAGGAAATCTAGTCACCGGTCTGTGTCCGCCTTTGTGTCATCAGCTCAGTGATCTGCTACCAAATATGATGGAAGTAATCTCGCTTAGCAGTGTAATGATGTATTCCAAAAAAACCAAAGATTTGAGGTCAGTTGGCTTACACCGCTATATTGCACAGAATGGGCTGTGCGGTATAGCCTCGTTAGAACCTTGGTATATACGAAAGTTCTTGGATTTTGGCTCTCGCATGCACCTTCTAACACTCTGGATTGAAAGGTGCGTCTTGGCGCCCGGAAAAGCATCGTTGATATAACCTCATACTGCCAAATTAAAAGGTTCTCGGGGCTTATGCTTCATTTCAATAGGCTTATAATATTTGTATTTTAATAGATCAATCGTTTATCTACGGATTTTTATGCTCCTAGTTTCCTCGTTATACCACACGGAATAATGTCCCGGCATCTCATCGCGTTAATATTTTTCGTTTCTTTTTTGTTTGTCTTAAATTTTTTTCTACGGAACAAAAATATTCCGTCAGATTGATACGCTACTAGCACACACACAAAATGCCTAGAAAGAAGTCTGCTTCCAAGAAGGCCCTCGAAGTAGCATCCAAGAAGGTCCCCGCTGCTGTTGCCGCTCCCAAAAAGGAAAAGAAGCAGCCAAAGCAGGAAGAGTATTCCTCTGAATCCGAAGACTCAGTCTCTGAAGATGAGGACGAGTTTGGTGAATTAATTACCAACGACGTTGAGTCGGGGATTTCCGAGGTTTTGACCGCAATCAAGCTGAAAGATCCAAAGTTATTTGATCCGAACGTCAAGTTCTTCGAAGACCCTGAGAAGGCGGTCCAGAAGATGGGCGCTAAAAAGGAGTCACACAAGCCAATGTACTTGAAGGATTATCACAGGATGAACTTGTTGACCGGTGGGGATACTTACGAGGAGGAGGAAATCGATATGCCAATGGAAAAGACCTACGTCCAGCAGCAGGCCGAGGACAAGGAACAGATTTTGTCTGAAATCAAGAACGCTTTCGGCGGGGACGAAATCGAGGAAAGTGACGACGAAGATTTTTTGAAGAAGAAAGCGCCGCTCACCAGAGCGGATCTCATTGATGCTGAAAGGATGCACCCATCCAGAAAGCTCGCGTTGCCAACCCCTGAAGGTGAAGGAGACCAATTCTTGGATGCCTTTATTGGCTCCACCGCCTGGATCCCTCAGAAGGGTGATAAGATGATAAACTTGGACAAGAGAGAGGGCGACGAAGACGTTGAAGACGATGAAGAGTTTGATGATGCCGTGGATAACTTTGAAAGAGTGTACAATTTCCGCTATGAGGACTCTAGCGCTGCAGAGATTGTCAGTTACGCCCGTACCCAGGCCACTTTGAGACGATCCAAAACTAATTCTCGTAAGAAGGCCAGAGAGCAGAAGCATGAGGACGCCAGAGTCGAAAAGGAGAAGAAGAATGAGGCCATCACCAAGAAGAAAAGTATCAAAGTCAACAAGGTGATGGACAGATTGAAGCAGATCAAGGAGGCGGTCGGCGATGAAGTTAGCGACGAAACCATCACCAGAGTGTTTGGTGACACCTTGATGAAGGACGATTACGACGAGGCCGAATGGGATGCCAAGATGACCGAGATTTTCGACGAACAATACTACAACGACGACGGTGCCAAACCTGAGTGGAGCGATGACAGCGACATGATGAACGATGAAAGTGAGGTGGAAGCCTCCGGTAAGCACAGCACCGAAGATGCTGAAGACGGTCCAGTCCAAAAGAAGTCTAAGAAGGACAAGTTGAAGGACAAGAAGGCTAAGAAGAAGGAAAAGGAATCCATCAAGGATACTGCCGAGAAGATTGTCCTCAAAAACACCCCGCAAATCATCGACGAGGTGGAGGAAGAGCAGGAAAGAAAGAGAGGCAGATCCATCACCGACGACGTCAAGTTCAAATACCGCGAAGTTTCTCCCGATTCATTCGGTTTGACCTCCAGAGAGATATTCCTTGCGGATGACAAGGACTTGAACGACTTTATTGGCTTAAAGAAGTTTGCTCCATACAGGCCTAAGGACCAAAGAATGAAGGACAAGAGAAAATACGCAAAGGCCAAAAATTTGAAGGAATGGAGAAAAAGAGTTTTCAAGAACGAGAATGGGCCCCCAGAAGACCAGTAGGTCGTATATAGATATAGTATTTGCACATTAATTCTATTTCATTGTAGGGTGCGCTATTTAGGCTGGGCTTGGGTGATAAAAATTGGTCGTGTCAGTACCATAATCAATGGCATTTTCGGGCAATATTGCTTACAAATAAGTTGCCATCAATCACCAAGTCTAGAGGTTGATATAACCATTATACACCTCGCTATTATATAGACTGGCCATTATACACCTCGTCATTACATATCTCGCCATTAAACACCTTGCCATTATACACCTCGCCATTATATACGCTGGCCATTACAACACTTCCACATAGACAACAATGTCCGCTATTTTACGACCAAAGAGATCAAACTTTACATTCAAGTTCCTGCCTTTCCTCAAGTCAGAGTACGACCTCACAACAGACCCCGAAAGACCCATTTGCCAGTTCTACGATGGAAGAAACATTAATTCATGTCCTAATGGTTTGAACTGCGAAAACAAACATGTTTCCTCGATGTTCAGCAACAAGGTGGTGTGCAAGCATTGGCTTCGTGGCCTCTGTAAGAAGAACGACAACTGCGAGTTCTTGCATGAGTACAACTTGAGAAAGATGCCTGAATGTCTATTCTTCACAAAGAATGGGTTTTGCACTCAGGGCAATGAATGTTTGTACAGACACATTAACCCGCAGCTGAAGATTCCCGAGTGTCAGGACTTCAACCTTGGATTCTGTCGGTACGGTCCACAATGTCCGCGCCGACACGTCAAAAGGGAAATATGCCCCTTGTATTTGTTTGGTTTCTGCCCTGCGGGTCGGGAGTGTGATAATGTTCATCCGAAATTCAATGTCTCGATAGACCGGTTGAGAATCAAATCTGATACAGTAAGGAGGGTCGAGGACAGCAACCAGAATAGCTCGCTGGAGGTTGAGGAACAAGGTATGGATATTGATCGCTAGTAGAAAATCATGCATACTGATTGTATGTATGTGGAGACTGAACGGTATTAGGCACATCTGTCTGGTGTGCATTTTCCGGGTCAATTCTAAATGTCTGTGATATATTCATATGATGGAATTCCATTGTACGGCACAGCTTTGAAGAAACATATATAGTCTAGTATAATTATCAATGGATATAAATAAGTACAAATTTTCTCCCTACTGTAAAATGACATCACAATTCAGCATCCACGTACAAGTTTCAGCATGCGGCTTTGCTCACATAGCGCAAAATTTTTAGGTATTTTTTTTTTTTTCATGCGGGCTGTGAGCCGTAAGGTGGACAGAGATCAGAGTAACAAAACCGTTTCTCTGCACTTTCTCAAGCTTAGTACCAGCCTTTTCATATTTTCCTCCAAACCTTGTGTACCACGTTTCCGACATTATCAGCCAAGGTTTGACGTTTTGAAAAAGTTTATTATCCCCACTTTTTCTGATTCCGTTTCTAGTCGTGTGATCTATCTACAAGGGCTTGCATCATTCTCCACACCATTTTATTCTGTTCTTTGGTCCCTTTTTGATACTATTCCAACGTTAAATATGTCCCAAGTTAACGATAGAGGCAGAGTCTCTGTTTCCCCATCAGATCCGATCACTGTGCGCTTCCAACAAGCTCGCCAGGCCCGTATGCAACTCGATTTGTACAAGATCTTTGACCTGGAACACGACATGGAATTCTGCCCGCTTCCACTTGAAAAGCACTATCCCCAAGCGTACTACCCTAGCGCAGGCCAACCACGCTATCATTCTCCAGCCAGCACTGCGGACCGTAAGTTGTTTAGTGCGATCAACGGGGCCGTGGCATCTCCAAAACCCTCCCACCAACATCCTCATGCGGAGCCTTCGCAGCAACAGGGTTTCCAGCATGCTCCTTTTGGTACTCCGGGAACTAACAATCGGGTGGCTCAACTTCAGCAGCTCTCGGGCGGTAACGTCAGCGGTACTGCTCCTATTAGATCAGTCAGCTCGCCGTTTGCCAGCAGCAGCTCGGCTCCACCCGGTATGAACCAGTTGTTTAAGTCTCAGTCGCAGCCTCCAGCGGAGCAGCCCCAATACTATTCTCCGCAAGTTGGTAACACTGGGTTACATCCTAACGATGCCTCTCAACCTCAGCAGCACAGTTCCTTGTTGAGCTCTCAACTACAATACCAGCAACAGCAACAGCAGCGTATTAGAAGCGAACTTCAAACTCGTCTTGTCATGTCCACACCGCTCACTCGTTTCACCAATAATGTCCGTTAAACCCCCCTTGTACATCAGAATAAACACACAGCCATAGTATCTTTCCTGCATTTTCCTTCCTTCTCCTTCACCGTTTCTTTAATCCTCTAATCTTTCTTCGCATACACTTTTTTTTATGTTTCTCACAGAAAAACTAATTGGTTGGATCTGGATGTATACATTTCATCTTTTCTCTCTAATTACTGACCGCTCTACGCGGTGGTTACCGTCAACACGATCTATAAAATTAAAAAAAAAAAAAAAAAAAAAAAAAAAAAAAAAATTTTTCTTAGTATACCCCCTTGTGTATGTTGTGTGCTCAAAAATTTAGTTACAAAAATACAGACTGTCCCAATAACACGGTTTTTATGTCTCGTAGCGTTCTAAAAACATTCTTATACCGTATTTATAAGACTAACTGGCAATGTGCAGGCACATGTCAAGAGGAACAATCACATGCTGCTGGATGCATGCGCCGTGTCCAATTTCACCAAGAACTATTCAACGATCGATCAACTAATCATCCCAGGATCACTCTCCAAGCTTTTTTTCTATACACTGACGCTGCCTTACATCTCCTATTCCGATGCCCCCATTACTTTGCATGATCGCCTTCAAGAACCAAGATTTCTTCTTATAACGATGCACTACACTCGAGTTTCTTAGGCACAAAAGGCCCAGTAGTGTAAATCTAACCTGTATCACCCTACTACATAGTCGGATGTTCAGCCGTAAAAAAAAAACTCCGTGTTTAGTCCCTGGTTGCCCCACAATGGCCCTGGCTCTCTTACCCTTCTGGGAATCCTGCACGTGCCCTGGCCACAATTCAGTCACTCCGCACCTCTGCATGTATCCTCCCATTAGTATCCCTTGCTTCCAAATGTTTTTCTGTCCCGACATCTAGCTTAATTTTCACGGCCAGTATAGCATATAAAAGACTCTTGTCTACCCTGAAGCTGCTCATTCTACAAGTCATTTTGTTTCTGGGGCCATGACATTAAAAGAACGTTCCACTACAGAGCCATCGGCTGCCTCTCGCTCAAGACGGGAAAATGTTTCCAGCTCCGCTTCGAGCTCCGCCTCTGACTTTGCCCGCCCTCCCCCGCAATCTTCAGACAGCTTCAGCGACACAGAATCGGTTGGGGGACTTGAAATTAACATCAAGGGCAGAAATATCCGGTTTGCGCCGATGAACACACCGCTGCACAGACGGTGGCAGACGCTTGCAGTCTTGTGGCATACGTGTACGATCCCATGTCTCACTTCACTCTTCTGTTACATGCTCGCTATTCCGTTCATGTGGCCGTTTATTGGGATCTACCTCATCTATTTCCTCTGCGACCAGACACCATTCAATGGCAATGCTGCGCGGCGCTACTCACCGCGCGTACGTGGTTTGCCCGTCTGGCGGAGCTTTGTGGAGTACTTCCCGATCCGAATCCACAAGACCGTTGATTTGCAACCCACCTTCACCCAAAAGTGGGTGGAAGACGAGCCAGAAACCAACTGGTTCAAGCGCGCGTTGAGAGGGGCAGTGAAGAAGCCGTTTGAGAAGCGGGTTAAGACAGGCCCCCGCTACATGTTCTGCTACCATCCGCACGGTATCATCTCCATGGGGGCCTTTGGCGCAATGGCGACCGAAGGAGCCGGCTGGTCAAAGGCATTTCCTGGCATTCCTGTCTCCCTCTTGACCTTAATCAATCAGTTCAAGTTGCCGTTGCTCCGCGATTATATCATGGCGCTTGGCTGCTCCTCCGTGGGGAAGCGCAACATGACGCGGATCATTCGCGACCACAACCAGTCTGTGTGCATCGTTGTGGGCGGTGCCCAGGAGAGTTTGCTTGCGCTGCCCCACTCTAATGACTTGGTGTTGCGGAAGCGCAAGGGCTTTATCAAGTTGGCGTTGGACTTGGGTGATATCTCGTTGGTACCGATCTATGCCTTTGGCGAGAACGAAGTGTATGAGGTGAACAAGGCCACACGCGGCTCGTGGATATGGAAGTTCCAGAAATGGACCAAGAAGAACTTTGGTTTCACAGTGCCATTGTTTCATGCCCGTGGCGTGTTCAACTACTCCATGGGGCTCATGCCGTTCCGCAAGCAGATTGACTTAGTCTACGGCAAGCCGATTGAAATCCCCTTCAGGCCATCGCCTACTCGCAAGGAGGTTGAGTTCTACCACGACTTGTACGTTAAGGGGTTGGTCGATTTGTTTGACCAAAACAAGGCAAAGTACGGTGATCCAAACGCTGTGCTCAGCCTTGTGGAGTAGGGGTCTCAGCTGAGTCAATGAGCACTATTTGAAGGAGATGATTTGATATATGCGAGAGGTATACTTTAGTCTTTTGTACTCCGTTTACTCTTTATATCTTGCCTGTATAAACTAGTCTAGTATGGCTTAAAGTATGATAGCTCTAGATATAACACAAACCAAAATTCCGATTCGTCCCAGTATATGTATCTCTATCGCGCATGTGTAGGTATGTCTAATTGGGCATAGTGTCTATTAGACAAACATACCAAGGTTCTCTCGGAGGTTAGAGGCCCGTCTGAAACACTCGTATGTCTTCAACATTTGAACTGCGCCAGGTACTTCTCCATCCAATGAGTCCAGGTTTCAACCGGGTACACTTCAACTATATTTTCCAACCTTTAATTCAAAAAAATTACATCATTGTTCTGATCCGAACTCTATGTGGATAAACAGGTCCACCATCCAGATATTCGTTACCTTCTCATGGGGATGAATCACAACTGTTCATCCCACACCCCATCCGTGGTTTGTAGAGTGTGTTTAGACCGATAAGACCGGGTTACCACCCTTGACTACAAATATTTCTATCTCATTGATTATCTATACCTATTCCATTATCTAACCCTCATACACAAATCTCCCTTCTAAAGCCCACGCAAATACAAAGCTTTTCGACAATTGAATCAATTATAAATCCTTGTCTCATCTCGGTACTACATTGGAGAGATGTTCTCCTGGTCTTCACTCATCGGATAGTCCTTTGTCTCGCTCTTCAAGTCAGGGATACCTGCCATCGCCAGCCGCGTCACACCCTTATAGTTCAACAGTTTCGGCTGCAATGAATCACGGAGCATATTCGATGACTTCAACGCCTTGATTATCCGCTCCTTGTCCTTCAACTGGTCACGCAAACTGGTCAACTCCTCGGCTTGTTCGTTGATGGTCACTATCGCTTCGCTCGGGTCAGAGACCAGGGCCCTGAATCGGTTGGGCGTCCGTGGAGGCTGCATGGGCAGCGGCGCTGGTTGCGTCTCCTCCTCCTGACGGTGGCGGAGAGTCTCCGACCGGTACAACTGGTTCTCCAAATGCTTGATATAGCTCTTGCTCTCGTCCACGTGGCGTGCCTGCTTGGTGAAGATCTCCTCCAATTTGATCATAAGCTCGGACGTGCGGTCATCCTCACCCGCACTGTGCCGCAATGTCGTGAGGAAGTTCAACACGTCATTCTTAACGATGATGTGCTCGGCACGGTCAAGCTCCTCGATCCGCACCAAATGCTCGACCCGCTCCGTCAAGATTCTGTTTTCCGCCTTCAATTCTGCGACGTCCGCGCCACCAGAGAAGCCAGACGGCGATACCGAGCGTCCACTCCTCAAGCCCGCAATCTCGCTCTTTTGCTTCTCCACCAACGCTGTCAACGTCTGGATAATGCGCGCGGTAGCCTCGGGATCGGCCACCGCCGATTCGTTCTTCATGGCATGTAACACCACGTTCTTGGCCCTAGCCGCAAACCGAAGCGTGTTGACAGTCTCCGCTTTGGCGTTGATCGTAGTCTGAATCGTGCAAAGAACACACACAAGGGAGTCACCGCTTAACGCCGGCTGCAAAAGGCGCGTCAACTTCGACTCACGGTACGGAATGTGACCGGCAGACACCGATGAGGAGAGCTTGGAAATGACGTTCGAGAGCGTTAGCAAGGATTTATTGATGAAGGAACCTTCTTTGCGGCGCTCCTGCTGTGCGGTCGCTTTTTCGCTCCCCGCCAAATCACATAAGGAGAGGGTGGAGAAAGTTTCCTTTCCGTCCGCGCGGCACGTGATGCGCAAGAGCACTACGGCGTGTGAACGCGACGAGTGCGCGTTAAAGTCCGTCGCGCTCGTCTTGCGCGCCTGATCGCCGCGCTTGATGATGCGCATCAACTCCGTCTGGCTGCTGACCGGCACCTCCTGCAAACCCACGACTCTCACTCCTAAGACCGCGTCATCGCGTATTTTCAAGTCGGGGGCACTGGTGGCGCCAGCTGCGGTGTCTAGCGCGAGCAAATCGATCAACTTCTCGTTGTAAATCTCCAAGTATGAAACGCACACCTTATACTCTTTGGTAGCATCGCGCACGATGTGCCCAAAGATCTCCGCGATTGAAAGCGGAATCACCCCGGGGTGCTCGTCGCTACCCTGCATAGACCACGTCTTCCCGGAGCTTGTCATGCCGTATGCAAAAACGGTTCCGTTGAAGCCCGACATTACTTTCTGGATTATTGGCTGCACACAGGACGTATACACCTGTGCATTTGTCACGGCTGGGTCAAGCACATGATCGTACAGAAACTCGCCAATATCCGGGTACGCAATCACATTGAGACTAGAGTCAACATACCACCGGTCATTCCCCGCGGCACCGGGTACCGTTGGTTTGGGTCTGATCGCTACATTGATTGTGCCTATGTACTGCGGCGCTGAATAGTTGGCATAGCTGGAAAGCGGTGTCTGCGGGCGGAACGTTGAGAGCGATGATCCGGGTCTGCTGCGAATAGGTGAACCCGTACCCGACCGTGTCGGCGTAACGCTGCCGCTTTGGTTGCGGTTGTACGATGGTGGCGCTAGGCGAAGGCTTGACAGGTTGTTCGAGGAAAGCGAGAGCGACAGCGACGGTCTGCGTCGCTGTGAGTTCGAAATGGACGAGAAACGCGTCGGCGTGGACGTCGGTGGATCAAACATAAAGTGGAGTTATTTTGGTCTGGGAAAAGCTTTGGGTAAACAAGATACCGGGCGTATTGGTTTGCGCTGGTTATGGGATTGGTATAAGGAATAAGGCGTTAATATCACCAGACGGTGGTTGACTGTATGAGTGGAGTGGTTGGTATTAGGCGGATGAAACGGTAAATAAATCCGTATATTAGGTACGTATATGGTTTATTGTTTGTAGGTGTTACAGTAGTGACATGTAACCGATGTATTTCCATTCTGTCGGATTGTTTACGTTTTTCGCATATCCGTTGGGGCTATCTCTGCTTTCTGCGCATTCGCGAACTGACGCCAGGTGCGTTTCGTGCGGCGATAGCGACAATGACTGTTTACAGTGACGTAGGAGGGGGGGGGGTATTTATGCACCAAGCTATGAGTGGTTGCAGTCTTCCCCAGAGAATGGGCTGTTAGGCCTTATCCTACTCGATAGAGTACTGCCTCTAGGAACACTCAGAAAATACAAGAGGTATGAAAGTCCGACACCTTTCTAATACTAGCGTCAATTCGAGTTCTATTCTCTTGTGACTGGTCCCTCACTAAGATCTATTAAACTGTCACTAAACTCTGCAGTTTTTAACCGACACATCCTAGGGTTACTTGATTCGTAGTTTCTCTCGTTCAGTCCTAGTAATACCTTTTCGGAACGGCATCTAAGAGGCCATGCTCGAACCAGCACTTATTAACACGATGTGGCATCAAGTCTGGAAATTCAGATGCAATACTAGCCTCTAGGATCTCGAATGGAGCCATCGGCTATACATGAGATCGGTCTTTAAATATCGGTCAACCCTTTCTTGCCCGTGGGACTTGTGGTTTACCAGTTTTAGCACTAACGTCTTAGACTGGACAGCTAAAAGAGAAAAAAAAATCCACACCGATTCCACTTCTCTACTTACGTTCCACCGCTAGGGTTTCTACAGGGTATTTGAGCAAAAGATAAAATTCGGGGCATATAACATATAAAATAGAGAAAACCAGCGTACACACCAGTGAGCTTTAAGAAACGATCTGCGCACTTTTATAAAACAGTCCCTTTCTAAACGGACTTGGCCAAACCGACCGCGTTCTTCTCCAAGTCGTAAATGGAGTAGTACTTACGCAAGAAAGCATCACCAATGATCGCCAATGGACCTACTGGGGCCGGGAAATCCATGCCGGTAAACGCAGAAATACACGAACCGGAAACCTCCAAGGTGTAATCGTATGGAGAGATGGTAAAGTTGTACCCGGAGAAATTAAAGGTCAAGTCTGGCAAGGTGTCACGAGAGGCACAGTCAACGCTGTACTGGCCGGTCCAGCCCTTCTTTGCACCGATCTGCGCGTTCAAGATTTCTGCCAACCCAGATGGCAAGGCAATCAAGGAGGTACCGGTGTCGATAGCAGCACCGTGGCCCTCCAAGGAGGCGTACTCATTGCCCAACCCAATACCGTCAAAGGAAACCTCCCAGTACGCCTTTCTCCTGACTGGCAACCAAGTGATCTTTCCGGTGTAGTACTGGTCGTCGTAGCCACCGAAAGTGGCAACACCGCCCTTATCGGCGTCCTTGTTGGTGTCACCCAAATAGAAGGCAAATTGCTTCTTGTCCAACAAGCCCTGGTCGATGGCCTGATATACCGGTGGAACCGCATGGCCGACAGAGATGGTGTCATAGGCCAAGCCCAAAATACCGTCAAACTTACCAAAGGCGAAAGCCAAGCCTGGCTCGCTGGTGGCCTCGGCAAAACTCTGGTTAGGAATGACCAAGTCACCCAAGGTCAAGGTGTCACGGGAGAAGTATCCACTCAAAGAGCCGGAACCGTACTGGATAGAGAACTCGGTACCGTTCTCCTTGTAAGAAGAGGAGGAGCTGTGGTCGTACTTGGCGTGCAAGAAACAGGCCAAAGAAGAGCAATCAACCGATGGGACCCACAAGTTGGAAGACCCGGTGTCTAAAATAACCTTAAAGGTCTGGCCAGGCGTACCAATCTGAATGTCGGTAAAGTACTGGGCGTTCAAGTAGTTAGTCAAGTCGGTGTCGTGGCCACCGTTGACCTCAACCAATGGTACCTGCTCGGCGCCCAAGATGGCGTTTTGTTGGGTGACGTGGCGGTTGAACTGGTTGATGTACTTGTTGGTAAGGCCATGGACATACTTACCAAAGTCGGCGTCCTTTAAGGTCTCCTCAATCGGCACCTTGGAGATCTTGGCGGAATGCTTGCCAGCTTCGGCGGTAGAGACCAAAGTAAGCGCAATGGCGGTTAAAATAGAGAATGAGAGCTTCATGGTTGTGCACGTTTCAAAAAGGTGTATACACTACGGATTGAGTGTAAAGGTAACTGTAGTGCGAGGAAGAAGTTATATATACTCGGAACCGTGCGGATTAAAGTGGCGGGAAAGTAGATAAGAGGGGGCGTGCAAGGTTGCTGAGAGTGTGTGACTCCGTGTAGGATATCGACAAAAATTTCTTTTTCTAGTGTGGAGATTGCGCCAGGGGTCTGAAGCGTTGTACTAGATCGGCTGCTGGGGGTGATTCAGATTTTATGGTCTTACTTGATCAGGAGCTGTAGGTAGCTAATAGATAGATAAAGATTTCCGAGACCGAGAGAAAGAGAAGGGAAGGAGAAGAAGGAGGGAGGTGGCGATATTTATAGACCAAAAAGAGTTTAATTGACAGCTTTGCTGCGCAAAGTTAGAATAGACGTTCTCCTCTTGCAGAATAGGGGCCCGCTGGGTCTGCCTGTGGCTCTATGCGGCTGCGCAATGACGCAGAATCCCGTCTGGACTTTGCATCGATAAGTACAAAGATATCTAGGATGATGCAATTAGCAGGTATTTCTATTCTATTTAACCGAGCTTAAAGGAATATATGTGGTATTGAGGCTGCGATAATTAAAACTAAACCGGGACTATATTTTAGTGATCCATACATGGAACTAGCGTCGAGAGCCATATGGGTGCAACCAGGGCGGTGTAAACGGTCGTACACGAAACCATGAAAAGGGTATCCGATATGTTAGGAAAGAAACATTGGAGAATTGGCATCTGAACCACATTCACAATCTCATTAAGTGACGTTTTCCCCTGGCGTATAATTGAATCATTTCCCGAACAGGAGGGTTACCGTTTGACGCTCTAGGACTGTGCCGACTGGAAAAGATCTTTACAATGTTAATTGTAAATCATAATTATACCTATGTACCAAGATGTATTCAGACTATAGAGTGAACAAAGCAAGAATATAACATCTAAGTCTCGACGCTTCATCTTGGTCATCAATGTATCCACGCATCTGCGGGCTTCTCGAGATCGCTCTTCAAATCCGCGCGTTTCACAACCCTGGTCTCCACCTCGGGTGCCCGCCGCTTCTCTCCGTTCTCAGATGTTGGGGCAGTCGGGACCATGGCGGTTTCAGGAGGGAACCTAAGCACAGGCAAAACCTTTTTATCCGACGGATCCTGTGGCACAACATGCTTTGGCGGTTCCTCGAGCTTTACTGGCACAGGGACCGGGAGCTGGGATGCATCGAACATGTGGTCCTCCGTCTCGACGTCCAGACGCTCACCGCCATTGAATAACCCGGTACCATCATTGATACACACCCGGAACCCGAGCATCTGGTGCTTTTGCTTGTCGTTGAACAAGTAGATCATGTCACCATCAAAGATCTTGGCCTTCTTTCCCTTACCGATGCGCAGCTGGTTGATAAAGCACGAGTTGGTGGAGTTGTCGATCAACCAGACGTCATCAAGGCCCATTGCGGGCGACTCGAAGATGTTGGTGTTGGTTCCCGTGGGGTGGCGCTTCTTGGTTATTCCACAATGGATCTTTGACATACGATCATCGGTGATGGTGACATTGCACTTGTCGCTTCGACCCACCACAAACGGATTCATTCCCTGGAGGATATGGATGGGCTGGTGTGGAATCGACTCGGATAAGGGCTGGAGCGTAAGGTAGGTCCCGGGCGGAGTGGAATGCGGAGCGTCCCCGGGCACCCCGTTTCTGGAATAACGGCGAGAGGAAGTCGCCATCGAAAGGGAGTGAAAAGAGGGTGGTTCTAATCCGGGAACAGCCGAAAGTCGCGGTAAGTCTTCTTCCGGGCCAATCTTCGACGTGAATCTCTCGGATCTGAGGGGGGACCGAATTGGGGAACGGTTGGGCGAGCCGTGTTCGGCCTTTGGCGTGGACTCCGCTTGTGGGGGGATAGATGCGAAATCTGTCTCCAACGGAAATGGGCCCCCGTCGTTCGATTTTATCGATACCGCTTCACTTCGGTCTGTCCCTAGAATTTCCTCGCTTGGGGAAACTTCCTTCGCTTCACCCTCCACCATCTCACCCCCTACCTCATTCTTTGCCACATCCAGTTCCTTCGGAGCCTGATTCTTTTCCACCGCATTTTCCTTCGGTATCTTCTTCGGCATCTTGAACACATTCTCCCCATCCGCAAACACCAACGGCTTGCTAAATTCCCCCCGCTGCGACTGCTTGTGTTGTGACTGCGACTGCGACAAGCTCACCACCGAATCATTCTCGTTTACGATCCACGGGTGTTGCAATGCCTGAGTGGCTGTGATCCGCTCCATCGGATCCACCTTCAACAAGCTCTCTAAGAAGCCACGGCCCGGGCCAGAAACCCCGTGCTCCGTGAGCAACGACTGGTGGTACACCCCGCTCTTGATCTGCTTGAACAAGTCGTCCTGGGTCAGCCCGCTGAAGGGCAAGTGTGCCGTGAGAATCACAAACACCAAGCATCCAAGCGACCACATGTCCACCAACGACGAGTAGTGTTGCCGCTGCGCCTGCGGCTGGATCCCCTTCCGTCTGGCCGGCTTTTTTCCCAGCACAATCTCCGGCGCCACGTACGCGAGCGTACCACAGAACGTTTTCATGAATGAGTTCTGGTCGGACACCTTTGCCAAGCCAAAATCCGTGATCTTCACCTGCACCGGGTCGTCCAGCATGATCAAAATATTGTCCGGCTTCAAGTCACGATGCGAGATGCCCAATGCATGGACATACTCGATCGCATGAAGAATCTGGCGTGCGATCTCGCGCGCGGCCTCTTCGCCTACCGCACCGTGCGCCGCCACAAAATCCATCAAATCGCCTCCAGGCACAAACTCGATCACGAGGTAGTAGTTGTCCGCGTCTTCGTACGATGCCTGGAGCCTGACAATCCCCGGATGGTCCAACTTCTCCAAGATTGCCAACTCGCGCGCCACGATTGCGGTTCCGCCTGTCGTGAGCACCTTGCGCTTATTAATAATTTTCACCGCATACGTCTTCCCCGTTGCGCGCTCGATCGCCTTTTTCACTGTCGCAAACGCGCCCTGGCCCACGATTTCCTTGCGGATGATGTAGTGTCTGTGGATTCCCTCGTCTGCAGTCCGGGTTTTAGGTGGTTCCACCGGATTTGGGTTGAACACCACGATAAAGCGGAGCACGTCCTCTGGAACCCCCACCCCGACCGCGATCTCATCGCCTTGGTTGACAATGTAGTTTGTTCCTTTGACCATCCGTGTGTTGTTTATGTAGGTGCCGTTGGTTGACACGTCTTGGAGCATCAAATTGCGGTCTGTGAGCGAGTACCACGCCTTGAAGTGGTGGTTCGAAAGCCGCGACGACCCCTTCGGAAGCGGGAAGTCAGACCCCGCGTTGCGCCCAAACGTCCACTCTGCCGTTTCCCTGGCCGGACTCGGGAGCTGCAAGTCGAGAAATTTCAGCTGGCCCGTGGTGCAGAGAAACCGCGCCACCACGCTGGGATCTGCGAGTTCCGGGGCCTCAAGACCCTGTAACTGCGTAGGCTGTGTCTGTGTGGGCTGTGTTGGTTCGACAGGAGATAGGTCCATTGTGTGAGAATTGAATCAGGATTGCGTTCACTGGTGGCCAGATGTGAAAGTGCGGCCTAAGGTGGGTGGTTGGCGGCACTTGATGGCACTCGGTGATTGAAAGTGGGTAGGTGCAACGTTTCGGGCTGCTTCAGCTGAAATTTTATTGCTGTATAAATGGGGCCTGTGTCGGTAATCGGTGGCAATCCTCGTAATTGGCAGATATTCCTAGATGTGCTGTGACGGTCTATGCTTGCACTGAAGGAGATCAGAGACGTTTTTTTCCCCTACAGGACACGAAAAACGCGTAGCTTTTCCAACTTTCCGTGCGCTTGGACGCGTGCGTTCTGTGGGAATTAGTTCGTACTCACGTGATATTGGGGTAAACACAAAGCTACCCCCGGTTGAATGTTTGATTGAGAATGTATTTATCCGTTAAATTGGGTTAGAGTAGAATAAACCATTCAGCCGAAACTCTATCCAAGGGGCCTGGTTTGGACTAAAGGCCATTATGATAACGGTAAACGGCAGGAGGTGAACTTACCCAACCGATGATGACGAAATCCTTGTACATCTTGGTGTGGTGATTGAATATAGTTTCGTCAGTATCATTTAAAATCATGCATTATATTCGTAAAGTATTTGTCTCGTTGGTTTTAAATAGCTCAAATGTTCATTTGACCGTATATTCTGCAATCCTGGTTTCTAAACAGGAACCCGTTGTACGGGTTTTGGTACTCTAGCTGTTCACCTGCCTTATTAACAGTAACTTCCATCTTCTGGATCACTGTTTTCTGCCCTATCAGTCATAAATGGAAACACTACCCCGTTACACCTCCGTCTCTCCCTGCCCAAAACCATTTGGCGCATCGACCCCTCGGACATCTGGGTCCTTCTATTGGCAAGAAACTCAGGATCCATATTTACCAATCTTGCTAACGACAAGGAGGACGGTTGCACGCAAAGGTACTTCCGTGCAAGCTTTGCTAGGGCTTGAAAGGAGCTTGAGTTGTCCCTCCACCATTGCATGACACCTTCCGGTGGGACCCTCTGAACTGGTTGCAGGAGATACAAGTCGAGCTCATCTTGCTTGGTTGGATTGTGATAGACGGGGAAGAGGTCATCCTCATCGTCGTCACAGTTGAAATCCGACGCGAACATGTCGCAGGGCTGAGTAGCATATGATTTTCCACACTCATCCCTAATCGTCTCGGAAATCTCCCGGATAAGCGCCTGAGCAACGTGACTTTCGTGGTTGGCCTTAATGACATCAGTTTTGAATCTTGGGTCGAGAAGTGATGGAATCAAGAGCAGTTTATAGTTCTCAACATCAGTGAAGTAGGTATTAAGTGGTCTAAAGGCACGTCCCAACGATTCGAGTACTTCCTTATTGACATTTCTTAAGCTGGGAAAGGATATCTTTGTATCAGCCGTAACTTTCTTTCCGGAAAGTGAAACTGCGTCGGTACAGATATCAAAAATCAAATAGTGCAACCTCAAGGCTTCGCCAATTCCCGAATTTGTAGCAGTGGTCGACTTAAAAATCTTGTTGAATGTCGAAAGAATCTGTTTCACCTGTTTCACCAAAAGCCAGTCGTGATCAGACAACATGTAATGTGCCAAGTCAACCTCCTCCAGGGCGATCCTGTTGTATAACTCCCTCAACTCCAGAGCTTGGCTCAACATTTCGAAAGTGGCTTTCCAGTCTCCTCCATTATCCATGTCACACCCAATCAATCTAGAAGCTGATGAAATCCATAAATGACGTAAAGGTAACAGTATCCTAATGGTTTTAGCAAAGCCCCTGATTTTGCTGATCGGACTGTTTTGGGCTGGATTCCCAAAAGTGGCATCAAAGTTGGAAAGAAATTTCTTAGAAAGGTGAGAGGCTACGGAGCTCAAACAAAAAACCCTACCGCTTGAACCTCTACCAAACCCCAAACCATCCATAAGCCGTGATTTCACAGACTTAGGGGAGTCGTCCAGGATGTTCGGGGTGACATCCACAGTGATACTGCATACTTTTTCACTAATTCCAAACTTTTCAACCAAGTGAGAATACCTCTCAAAGATGTGTTTCTCCATACAGAACGCTTCTGTCTCACATTCTCCCAGATTTAGGTTTCGGCTGATAAACGGAGCATTGAAGTCAAGAAGTCGCTCGCTTTTCTGGAAATTGGAATCAATAAAAGCGGCGGTGATGCTATAGATTCCGTTCCCAGTCTTTCCCGTATGAAGCTCTACTGAAAGAGAAACGTACGCAACGCTACCAAGCGCCTTTTTCAACCGTTCAAAGTGTGACATTCCCTCGTGCCGTATTGCCCTAACCATAACGTTCTGGTCAGCGGATCCTGGAAAAATGGTTCGAAGCAGCTTGAAGGATTGAAAGTTCCACATATCTGGAACTTGAAGGAAAAGGTCAACCAATTGTTCCTCGCCACCCAACCTTGCGGCCCCTTCTCTAAATTCGCCCGGAGTTTTAATCTGCTGCTCCAAAACGGCAACGTCGCGATATATCACTGGCAGAGGAAGCAAAATCAGGGTATCAGGGGATGGAGGTGCCTGAGTGACTCTCGGGCGCTCATACGTCTCACTTGTATGGAATTCCAGACGTACCACCACCTGCTTTTTAGTAACGGAAGGGTGAAGCAGATTCAAATGCCGAGATAAATTCGAGGTTGATCCGTGGAGGTTTTCTTTCAACTTTTGCCAATCACAGTGGCTACACTTGACCCAAGCAACGCCCTTTATGATAGGGGTACTGAAGTGAAGCCACACTGGGGACGTCTTACGTTTTCCAGATGCTGGCTTAGCTTTGGAATAAGCGTGAGAGGTTAAAGGGGTCAGGTTTGTGCCCCCCTTGGAGAGGTTTCGCAATGACGTATCAGGTGTCAATGGGTAATTTTTGTGGTATCTTGACATCCTCAAAAAATAGTAGACGAAAGTGTAGACAAATAGATAATTGAGGGGGAAACGACAACTCTGTTGCAAGGTGAGAAGAATTTATATGTGATAATCGAA
The DNA here is from genome assembly GCF_001661335.1 of Babjeviella inositovora NRRL Y-12698. Classification (NCBI taxonomy): domain Eukaryota; kingdom Fungi; phylum Ascomycota; class Pichiomycetes; order Serinales; genus Babjeviella; species Babjeviella inositovora. The sequence continues at coordinate 308,209 of NW_017566850.1, read as the reverse complement.
GAGCTAGGTTTGCGACTTGTTGGAAAGCTGTGTGGCACCTTTTGCTTCAAACTGAAGCTAATATGATTTGAGATGGAAACTTAAAATCTGATTCGGGCTACAAAGAAGCGAAATGATGCGTTTATTTTCTTATTACCTAATGTACCCCCCCAATTGAAAAAGTCGCCTGGCGCGTGTGTGGCTCTCCTTTTTATGCGTTAGCAAATGGTGGATACCGTACCTTCCTCTACAAACTCGCGGTTTCAACTAGGGTTGGCGAGTATAAAGCAATTCAACCTCAAGTATTTCCATACCACTAATACCAATTTGGTAAACCTAACGTCGCGAGAAACATTCAACTCCTCTTATGCATACTTCAATCAAAACGGGCCCCAGCGCCGCACCTGAATATACCAGGGCGGTGCCGAAAGATTTGAGACCTGCGTTTTATGACACCTCGTATCAGGCCTCATGTGCAAGATTCATGTAGTGCATGAGTCGCTGGCGCAAAAGTAAAGTATGCTAACGTCTACACTCTCTGCGTACATAAAGGTTTGAAAATATCGATAATATTTACCTAGATGGTGCCTCCATCACTTAGGCACTCTTAATGACAAGTATTTTAAAATTTTCAATTTTGAATATAATCCATGAATACTGGATTTACAAGTACATATAGATATGTATAAGCTATATTAGTGTTCGAAGAGTATACATTATATATTTATAAAATATTCATATAATTTATATATATATATATAACTCGATGATATTTATTATATGGATATCCATTGACTAAAAAACAGACTGTAATATACAATAGTTTGATTAAACTATGAATTCCGGAAAATAGTTTAACATTAATATCTATCATTAATGTTTCTGAGTGCCACTTGCCAAGTTAAGCTGATATGGCGCAGTGGTAGCGCAGCAGATTGCAAATCTGTTGGTCCTTAGTTCAATCCTGAGTATTAGCTTATCTTGCCTTTTTGCACTTTTAAATAAATTCAAACGAGCAAGTGGTCTATCTACTTCATTCCAGAAGGGACTCACGGCGTCTGCTGCCGGTGTTGGAGTGTTAGCTTACGAGGCATGCGGTAAAGGTGTACTCTAATCCTTGATATATATGGAGCCACTTCCCTAGTATGCCTACCTGGCTAGCTTTTTTGTTCTATCGCATATATAACCCCCCTCGTTCTTTCACAATTGGCTTGACAAAATCTTACTTAGCGAAATACTTGTCACCTCTCCTCAGTTATATATCCCGGGCTTTCCACGGGTACTCTGCTCTAGGATAGCACATTATATTTCAGCAGTGCGTGAAGCTCCCGCTCGCGTCTTCACCTAGATTCCTTCATTATATATTCCGGACAAGGGTTAAAATAGTCATCGAAAAAGATCAGCAATACACCAGTACCAGCTTATAACTAAAAGCCGAAGAGATGGAAAAATGCCCCGGAGCTTAACGCCATATTGTCCATTCTTTGCAATGAAACTACGGATCACATGCATAATAGTTGTAAGGAAATATTTTAGACAAGTTCCCTTTAACTGTGTCAGGTTTCCTCACCCCGTTTACTCGTATGACACGCTCAAGTATCTCATGGAGAAAGATACAGAAAGGTCATATAAACCCGGTGAGTGTCTCGAAAGCTATGAGGCAAAAGTCCTGCAAATAGGGAAACGGCGAAGAGGGTGGCCGATTGGCCGCAATTACACCGCCCAGCACGGTCGCGAAAATATCCCGGGCCGGAGCCTTGCTCAGCATGTGTCATTATTACTAGCCCCGGGAATAACCTGAGCCCAAAAGACTGGAAGTGCTTCAAAATGGAGTGAGTATATTTTTGGAAGACATTCAAAGAGGCATCCTGGGCAAAAATGCTCAACTTCTACACCATGCCATATTAAACTTTCACTCCCCAATTAGTAATATTCCTAGATGGGTATACGTATTTATGTAAGAATTTAGGGGGTTAGAATGTGTGGTGATTACTTGCATACTGATCAAGGCTAAAAAAAAAAAATTGCTCAAAAACAAAATTATTTTGCTATGTCTATACTAGCACAAAGAGGAAACTAGACTCACACCAATGGCCGTGGGGTGAGAAATCTACCCGTAATCCCGCCGTAGTGTATGTGCGAGCAAATTTGACACGGGGTGTAAACACTTCTCTCCGTATATCCGTTGACTACGTCTCTATCCTTGGCAGGTCCTCCGAATCCTCCATAAATTTCTATACGTAAGCTTGCGCTTCCGTTACCGGGCTGAATGGTAAACACTGCCTCTTGCATATCGGAGCTTACTCCAGTTCGTCCGAAAAAGCATATATGAGTCAAAGAGAAACGCCAGGGGATCGCCACGTGCTCGGGAGCTCTAACCTTAAAAGCTCGGATTACAAATCACGTTACACATGCATCTCGGGCCCGATGTATGAATCACGCTCCGTTTGTCCGAACCTCGTGCATTATTAGCAGTTTTCCACCCATTTTTTTGCATAATCAGGTCCCGTTCGGTACAAGTTTTCATGTACCGATACACTCCCTAGCGACGGATACGTAATGTATTGTATAAGTGCGCGGAAATAGTAATTGTGGAGTCCGGGGATTACATGAAACGAGTCGTCATGTAGGTTTATCGCATGTTTTTACATTTCATCATATAAATATCACCTTCTACCCTTTCTAAACGTCGATTCAAGCTTCCTTCCTATCACCCTAATCTAACCTCGATTACCCCATAACTCTCCACAATGTCCTCTATCTTAAAATTGAACGCTATCAAGACCTCTGCCAGATGTTTCATCAAGAACACCTCGGCTGTCAACAGGGGCTTCTCGTCTACCCACGCTGTCCACTACACTCCAACAGCTTCTGAGAATGAAAACTCGACCGTTATCTTTAGAAACAACCACGCTCAAAACTTGCACCATGAGCCAATCAGCGAGAGCCACTGTGCCCACACGCTTGCGCAAAAAGCCCAGTCTTCTAACTGGTTTCCTTCTGTTTCGTCCAATTCTGAGGAAATCCACTTCCACGGCTCCGTCCACAGGGATTAAATACCCGCATTTATTCCAATGCATTTTATGACCTTCAATTCAACTCTTACGACCCCCTCTTCCACTCTTCTGATGCCCTTTGTTGCTACGTTCCCAATCTAGTTCTTGTATGGTTTGATACCTACAACGCATGCTTTATGTTCAGTTTTTTATGATTATGTTAACGAGTGTCTCGAGTTTAGGAGACCAACGATATCTTACGAAATAGAATGTTTCGACTTAATTTTTAGTAAATTGGAACCACAGTAAGCTTCGGCCTTGCAAGGCCGAATTTGCAGCCCGGCATTTAAGAACCCTTAGAAACTTCAATCTTCTTCCATCCTTCCGGATACGGGATAGCGGCTTAAATCTGGTGATTCGTGCTGGAGGTACTAGCTCTTGCAAAATAGTTCAGATACAACGGAAATGATTAAAATAGTTTAATACATTCGATCTAGAAGCTTTAAATGAGCTGAGGCTCGGAATTGGTGAGCAAGAAGAGGGATTTAACGACGTACAGGGATAGAACATACGATATGGTTAGAGTAGAAAGTTAAATTGATTTCCACGAGGTTCAAACTCCCCGGCCTTGCTTTGTCTTTTTTGAAACGACAATGTGGGATATTCGACCTCTGCATACCTCTTCAAGTTTTGGGGAAAACCTAGATATTTTTTTCATCGCGTCGTGGAGAGCAACCTCACCCCGGAGGTCCAACCTAGAACCTCCTCCCGGTTAATTTGGCGCTTTTGCCATGATTATGGACCTAGATTTCTCACGAGTGGGACTGGAAATGACCCCCACCCTGCAGTAAATTCCCAGCAATCAACAAAATCAGCCTATAGCCTGACTAGTTTCGAATCGTGCCATTACTTAGCGTATCCTGCTATTATAAAATTACTCACTCCCATATTGTAGTCATTGATGTTGTCAAGCCCCCGGTACGCGTTCGAATTCGGATTGTACGGGATTTCTCACGTAAAATATTTCCTCAGAAGATAACGGTTCAGTCAAAGTTTAAACCAGTAAACACCAGATTAGACTCCACGATAACTCTATTTTCACCTGCAAAAGGGTAACGATGTCAGACAGTGGATTTTGTTGGAACGCGTACGTTTCTCCAGATCAAACCAAGCGCTACACAATACCTAATGCTGCCTTGTCAGATACGTCCAGATTCTCGTATGTTAAAAGCTAAGCTGGTTTCCCGTTGGACAAAAAGAAAGGGCTGGAGAAACCCTCACTGCGCGTGGTCTACCGAATCTTCCTTTGTACATTCTGTTTAGCGCTGAAACAATCTGCGTGGCTGGCTGCGCGTTAGAGCTGCACGTCATGTACGAATGCACATGATCGATTAGCAGATGGAAGGAATAATATCTAGTCAGTGGGACCGAGATTGAACTAACCACAAAAGCCTGCGCTCTACATTATTATATATCGACAAACTGATCCAGACGGAGGTTACTAAGCCCAATCCAATAGAGCTCCGTCTTTCTTTCACATACAACGCTTAGGCACTCCGCAGCAACTCAACCACGGCGTTACTATTTTATAAAACCTCCTCATGAATATAGCAAACGATGGATACTACACCACCGATTACCTCCGCAACAACCCTGCGGCAAGGGATGATTTGGCCAAGAAGCAACAATTGAAGTTTCTTCAGCAATACTACGACCAGCAGCGTGAGTTGCACGACCTAAAGCGAGCGATGGCCATGAAGGAACAGGTTCTGTCAATGCCTTCCCCCTCTGAATGCACTTCAACAGATAGCGTTCGTACTCCGGTCAACAAGTTAAAAGAGAAGCCAAAAGAGAAGCCAAAAGAGAAGCCAAAAGAGATGTTAAAAGAGAAATCAAAAGAGAAATCAAAAGAGAAATCAAAAGAAAAATCAAAAGAGAAGTCAAAAGAAAAGTCACCCGCAAAAAACAAGGAGAGGAATCCCGGCCTAGTGTTGAAGAATGATCCTGGAACGATATCCACAAAATCAAGGCAGCTTCTTTCAGCCGGCAGTGACCTGGAAATACAATTGAAGAACCCCGGCAGGCAACTGAAAACCTTCAAACCAGACCGCGAACTATCTGTGGGTTCCAAAACTAGTCCTAATTTGGTGACAGCCAGGAACTCTCCCACGTCCAAGGTCACCTCACCTACTCGCAAGAGACGCTTCTTTTCGGCCCACAGTTCTGAAGACAGCTTCCAGGCGTTCGAAGTCCCTGACTCCCCATACGACAGAGGCACAGAAGACAACCCCGATTACTTGGAATTGGAAATGCTCCCCATTGAGTTAAAGTATCTTGGTGGACAAAAGTTACCCCATAGTGAGGCTTCTACCCCCGGCCTAGGCCCTGCTCACGGATATATACCCCTGAATGATGCTGTCTTGAACATGGTGTTTGAAGAAATTCCTTCCCACAGGAAGAAAGAAAAGAAGAAGGAACAGGAGACAGAGGGGAAATCTAAGCGTGGGGCTTTCAAAATGAAATTGTTTGGAAAGCGCAAGGGGGACAAAGAAAAGCCACAAACGGTTATGAAAATCACCAACATGGAAGAGTTACCGGAAATCGAGGAGAAACATGGAATTGATGCTGTGTTTGAAGACGGAAGTGATAGCGAGGAGGACTTTGGAAGGTCCTTGCTCCTGGTGAGACCGAGGGAAATTCACCAGGAAGTGGCACAGTACGGAGCCAAACCTAGGAGGGTGGAACTCTCTAAACAAACCCAAAAGCGAATCAAGCAGTCCCCTACAGCGTATGGCCCTAACCGAAACTTCAATCCAATCTGGGAGTATATCCTTTCATGGATTGTGTACGATTACAAACCCCCAGGTGCAAGAAACCCCATGTTTGAAAGCGTCATTGGGGAGGAATTGGTCAGGTCAGGTGTAGCAAGGAAAACCTCTGAATATTCCGGGCTACAGACTTTGGTATCGAGAAGCAAAAAGAAATGGGAATGGCTCAACCAACCTACTGCTTCTCCTTTCCATCAGACTTATATGCGCCCCCCCTCTGGAAGATCCAACCACAGCAGATCTTCTAGTGCCGTTTTTGCGGACGAAGAGCAGTTTTCTAGACTGCGAGTGAGCAGCTATTCTGGCTCTATGCTGACTTCGAACAGCTCTGATGCCCTTCACGCGCTTGTGATGCTTATACACAAGCTTTCTCCACCAGGGCTCCGTAAAGCGGTTTTCGACCCCTTGCAGGAGTTTTCCAGCACCCATGAGTGGGGCAGGTATGTGGACATAGCCCAGCTTATTGCTTTCGTTTGGTTGGGATACGAGCTCTACGTCGTGATCCAAAGCTTTTTGACCTGTGTATTGTCTCCTTTCAAGGGGCATTGAAGAGATACGGTGCTTTGAACTTGAATTTAGTGTTATTTATTATTTATACAGCTTTCCTTACGTATATTAATAACTTATATTTGTGTATTCAAACGGTAGTCTTGTAGTTGCACTGCTGATAAGTATGCACAAATACATGTGTTTCTTGGACTGAGTTTCAAAAAGCGACATAATCTGGTATACACGAATTGTTTAAGCCTGGTTACGACCCTAGCCCTCTAAATAATTTGTAACGGTAAAGTTGTTTTTTTCCAACAGGGCTAGTGATTGTGGTTAAAGTCAAACTCGCTGTATACGGCCTTGAAACGGTCACACTCTTCGGCTTCTTGACCCATGGATTGCTTGCAATTCATCCATTGGGTACGCTTCGGACACCTCAACACGTTGGCCAAGACTCTACGCGGAAACAGGAAGTCGATTCTCAGACCATCGGCAGGTAACTGAAACAAGTAGTTGACTTGTTTCTGGGCCGACCACGCCAACTTGATAAGCACGTAGTCGTTGTTGTTAATAATTTCGGTCATGGCTTCCATTTCCGCTTCGTCAGTGGAATCATGCTTAGTGAAGTTCATCAGGGCCATGGAGTGGTTAGAATTGGTGGAGGTAATTTTACTGTTGTGGAAGTCGCATTGCTTGACCAAATTTTTCTCAAACTCCACGTCCAACAACTCTGTTTTGAGAGGGATGGCCTGATTGTGGTAATGGACACCAGAACCTCTGCTAATTTCGTAAAAAACTACCGTCATCCCAAACTGAGCAAACATCTTGATGAGGCTTAACTGGTAGCGGAGGATCTCGTTCATTAACGGGGTCTCCATGACGTTCTTGGTTTCAGTGGGTTTGAAAAGCTGGCGTGGGTTGGCCACATGGGCAATAGGGATGATGAGAGCATGGCCGGAGAAGTTAAAGCCGGGATAATCGGTATTGTTCGAAGGTCTGGTCAATGGACCCTTAGCAATGGTCAAGTAAGCATGGGTGCCGATGGACACAATCATGTGCGTTTCAAGCTTGGGATTCGAGAGACAGAAAAAACAGTCTTGCTGGGTCACCACCTTTGGCCTCTTAATTTCTTTGGAAGTTTCAGCACCCACCGCTTCATACTCTCTTTTCAACGTGACGACGGGTTGTGGCTTCGTGAACGGATTCTCTGTGAGGTTCAGCGGGTTTTCGGAGACTGATGGGAGGACAGACATGTTGAAGGCATAGAACCACTTATCCTTAGAGGCGCTGCCCTCTTGGCCTAAACTAATAAATCTGGTGATTCTACTCTCGTTATCATCCCATTTGAACGGACTTCTCTCAAAAAATTTACCACTGGAGGACCCCACAGAAAAGTGATACCTCGGCTTTGCGAGCTTTACGATATCAGACAATAACGTATTAGACTCAATCAACGTCAACTTTAACTCATCCGCCATCTGCTGGGGCCACTGGTAGGTGAGCAAGATGTCAACCTGCTTCCCCTGAAATCTGTCCAAAACTTTGTTCATCACCGCTCTGTCACTATGAGCAGCCGATAAGAGCTTCCCAGAGACGAAACCAACAGTCACGCCGGACGAGAGTTTGTAAGTGCCAACATCTCCCAAGTAAGTCAAGTTTGGCTGAACGTCGGCCAACCGCTCGGTAGAGGCAATCCCAGGATTCATGCCTTCCAAACCCTGAGTGAAATAGACCGAGGGGACAAGTTGTACATCCTTGTTGAGTTGTCCCAAGGAGGGAGTATCGCAAGACAAAGCGTCCCCTAATAGGAAAACCGCGTCAAAGGGACCGTTTTTAGCGTGCAAGCCGTTGGCTTTGGTCAATAGCTTAGAGACATTCGCCGGAGACGGATTTAACACGAGGCTACAGGTGGGTTAGTCACGGATACAGCAAAATAATAGAGCCTGTACGTACAACTTTAACTTGTCAGACATGGCTTCGGGTCAATAATAGAGGTAGATATTCCAAACTCCGATTTAAAGTTTTATGCAATCTTTTTTTCAGGCTATTTTTCATGTTATATGCACGATGCATGTACATAAGCAAGGGACAAGTCCCGAAAAAGAGCATGTTTTACTGGCATACAGACAAATAGAATACAGAGCGAGGTGGAGCTCAATCCAAACCATGGAGATCAATAAAGGCTTTTAAACGTTCCAAATCAATGTTGCTGTTTTCGTCGTTGGTCAAGTTCCGGTCCACATACCTGCCGGCAGGAATCTGGTCTTTCAATACCACCAAGCACGGAATATCGCTAACCACATACCTCTGCATGAGCTCTCTGGTGCCAACTTCGTCGCATTCAATATCAACAACATTGATTTTCTTGGTAGTTTGCTCCGAGACGTAGTCATACAATGGCTGGGTCAACTTATTGCACTTTTTGTTCCCACGGATGGTGAAGTTGAGAACCAACGGTTCTTTGAAGAGGAGATAGTTGCTTAATTCACTTGATTCACGTACCGCAGTATAGATCCTATTTCCTGTACTACTGGTGGTCGGAGGGTGGATGATTGGAGCCCGGTATCTGGTTAGCCATGGGAACGAGAAGAACGCGGCTCTCATCGTAGGCGCTCGGGCTTTAAGGCTATTCCGGTACAAGAAAAAGGCCACCTGTGGGGTCTTGGCAGCAAACATAAGTAAGGCTGGCAGTGACTCTTTGCTTCAGCCGGAAAGGGGGGAATAGAGCGTTTATGAATATTAAATAAGCAGTAAAGCTGCCTGAAAGATGGGGCGCTAAAAAGGTTGCAGCGTACCTGACACGTCGTGGTGATACCAATCACGTGATTAAAACTGCTGCTTAGGTGTTATGAGCTCTGTCGCCGCCTTGGAACATCCAAATGTAAACAAGACGTAGTCCAAACCCGATCCAGTGTAATAAAATTTTGGGCATAACTACACTTTGATAGCAGCACCACGAGCGGTATTTTCTACACGTAAAGTACAATCTAGCAATGGTATGTATCCCTCTTTGGGAGTAGACACGGGAAGGCAAATGTTTTGCTTTGTTTTCGAGATACTAACAACCGCAGTCTTCGAACAAAACCTACAAAGATGCCTTCGCTCTTTTCGACAAGAAGGGCACCGGGAAGGTTTCCTCCCATGACTTGGGCGATTTATTGAGGGCCGTGGGCCAGAACCCTACCTTGGCTGAGATCCAAAGCTTGATTGCTGACTTGCCAGACCACAACGAGTTGGACTTTGACACGTATGTCAAAGTCATCAACAGACCAGACGGGTTCAAGCCGTTGGGGACCACCGAGGACTACATCAGAGGATTCCAGGTTTTCGACAAAAATTTGACTGGGTTCATCGGTTTGGGTGAGTTAAAGTACATCTTGACGTCTATCGGTGAAAAGTTGACCGAGGAAGAAGTCAACGAGTTGTTAAAGGGTGTCAACGTCACTGAAGACGGTAACGTTGACTATGTTGAGTTTGTCAAGGCGATTTTGTCTCAGTAGGCTCTAAGGATCCAATACCCGAGGAAACTGAACCTTTCCCAGTGACTTCATGTATCATCATTTTTATCGCAGTTAATTATTTTTTATACCTATTTAGGACAGTTTGAATTTTGAAAGTTGTGCATGTTGTAAATTTTAGTATACACGAATTATGGAATATATAAGAGGCTGGAAGTTTTCGCTCCAACTCTCTTTGAAGGGGAATGGAGTGGAGCCTAGCTACACAGATATAAGCTGGGCCAAATCTGTCACACTCTATCCATGGCAGTTGGGATATCTGCAAGAGAGTTACCTCACATTCTGACACTACGCCGGGACCAAGAAAACTGAAGCCATTTTTCCTATCTTTCACACCCCTGAGGCTATAGGGGACCCGGGCTTTACCATCTCGAACACAAGACCTTGGAAAAACCTATATACCGCCGACTCCATCAAGCCTCAGTGTACATTTCGCCTGTCTACTTTGATCTAGAATACCGCAGCCCTGCTTTACCTCTGACTAAAAGTATGAATGCATTAAAAGGGAAAAATATGTAAAAGGTCTAGAAAAAGAAGCCCTTATAGGCTAGTTTACACATCACAAGCCATCTTGGCCATGACGTCAAAGGAACCAGTACCGACGTTGGACAACTTACCCATGACGATTCTAGCGGAAGGCGAGAACAAATCTTCTCTCTCGTTGTCCAAAACAGCCTTGGTCAAGAACTGGCAGGTGGTTTCGTACGACATCTTCATGAAGGCAGAGGTAGAGGAGTCAATACCCTGTCTGTTGAAGGCTAAGTAGGAACCCTCTCTGGTCATCATGTCACCAATCAAGTCTAAATGTCTGCTGGACACGGTAATGGCGTATCTGCCGAAAACATTATTGATTTCGTAGACAATGGTGTTTCTAGCGGCCTCAACACCGTAGGTTCTCAAAACGGCAGCAATGTCGTTAGATCTGATCCCGTTGACATCAATAAAGTCGTCCTGCTCCCACATGGCACGGAAGTTGACACCCTCGGTGACAAGCACTCTCTTGCCTTGTTCAGGTTCTGGGAACACACATCTACCGATATGGGCAATCTCTCTAACAACAACCTTACGACACAAGTCCTCGACAATGTTAACCATCAAGATCTTGTCAGTTTCGGCTGGCAACTCCAACTTGAACTCACACCATTCACCATTTTCGTCATCAAAGTTGAACTTGGTGATCAAAGAGTGGGCAGTCAAGACTTCCTGCTGACGTTCCTTGGCAAATTGAGACAAAGCTTGCTTGACAGTAACAGCCTCCATCTCAGAATCAGAATCAGAATCAGAATCAGAATCAGAATCAGAATCAGAATCAGAAGAGTCAGATCCAGAATCCTCTTCCTCAGACTTTTCAGCCTTTCTCATGGTCTCGATCTCATCGTCATCCGGTCCGTCGTAAGAGACTGCCTGCTTGGTGTTGGACTTCAACTTGTCATCATCAGCATCGTCCTCCTCTTCAACTACGGTCGAACCGAGGGCAGCCTCAGTCTGGGATCTAGGAACAGCCTTACCAACAGACTCGGTGTATGGCTTCTTCTGCTTCTTAACCTGCTTGATGATGGCAGACTCCAACATTCTCAAGAAAGAAGATATAATGGAGTGCTCTAACTGGTCCTGGGAAATATCGTACTCGGACTCATACTCGGCCTTGGCGTAGAACTTCAAGTTAATGACGTAAGATCTAGTGGCCACGCCACCGGAGGAAGCACCGGCAGTTTCGGTAACGGCAACGTGGTCGATGAACTCGGACATGACAACCTTCCCAACGTTCTTACAGAAGACCTTGGCCTGCTCGTCGGTAACGGACGCGAGAATAGGCATCGTCATCTGTGGGGTCTTGATCGCGGAGGAGGCGGTCATAATGATTTCTCTCATACGAGGGATACCCAAGGTAACATTAGCAGCACCGTGACCAGCGAAATGGAAAGTGTTCAAGGTCATCTGGGTAGATGGCTCACCCACAGACTGGGAGGCGATGATACCCACCGACTCACCAGGGTTGATCAACGATCTCATGTACTTCAACTGCATCAAGGCTCTGAACTTCTTCTCGGTCAAGCTCTTGGAGTCCTTGTCCTTCTTGGAAGCAAACAAGTTGGCGTTACTGTCGATGAAGGAGTCCAATTCGGTCTGGAACTTTTCGGAAACGGAACCCAAGTACTTGGAAGGATTGTACATCGACAAGGAAGGATCGTACTTTTCAGTCTGGAGGTAATGTGGGAGGTCCTTGTTCTTCTTCAAGTGCTTTCTGACCTTCTTGGTGTAAGCCAAGGCGGTTTCAGTGTCCAAGTGTTGGATGAGCTCACCTGGGTTGTACTTGTTTAACAAGGAGTCGTAGTTGTCGGCGCAGAACTTGAACTGGTACATATGTGATTCCTTGGTGACATCCACGGCGTCACCACCGTAGATGAACTGGATCAAGGTACCATCACCATCTCTGACGGTGTTGTCGTACGTGACATGGACACCCTCCAATTGCTTGGTCAAACAACGCTGTAAATAACCGGATCTGGAGGTTTTGACGGCGGTATCAATTAAACCTTCACGACCGGCCATGCAATGGAAGTAGTACTCCTGAGGCCTGATACCGGAATAGAAACGGCCCTTGATATAGCCACCGGCTCTGGCATCGGTCTCGAACGGCTTGAAGGATGGCAAGGTCTTACCGGAAACCATGACTGGCACTCTTCTACCTTCCAAGGCCTGTTGACCCAAAAGACACATAATCTGGGAAACGTTGACGTTGGAACCCTTAGCACCGGAAAGTGCCATCGACTGCATCGCGTTGTACGGGAAACGCTTCATGGTACCACCTGGTACACACTTGGCAACCACAGCAGAGGTGATGGTGTTTACCTTGGACTGGGTGATGGCATCCAAAATCCCCAACTTGCTGTCGTCTCTCAAGATCTCTTCCAAACGCTTCAACAACTCCTTGTCGTCACTCTTGGTGTCGGACTCCAAGTTGGTCACTTCGGCAGCGGCAGATCTCCCAATATCGATGGACGCCTTCAAGATGTCCTTTCTCCAGGCATTACCCTCGTTGGTGAGTCTCAAATCGTCCATACCACAGGTAAGAGCCTTGGTCATGGTGTAGTTGGTAAACAATCTCCCGAGAACAGACATGGCCTTACCAGCAACGGTCGGTCCGTAGACTTCATGGAGCGAGTGCACAAGACCGTACTGGGAAGCACCGTACTGCGACTTGTCGAGAATACCGCACAATAACTCACCGTTCTGGAAGATAACCTCGTTTTCAGTGGAGCCCTCACCCCAGTACTCGCTCTTGATCTTGTTCTTGGAGAGCAAGTTGAGACCTGGCATACCCTCAGGCTTGATGTTGAGTAACATGGTAGTGATAACCTGCTTACCGGTCCAAAGAGCCTGTGGCTTGATCACAGCTGGAGCGATAGTGATGATCTTCGAGCTCGTGGTGTGCCCATCCTCCGGACGCAAACAGCCGTAGATTAACTGCTGGTACTCCTGTCTGGTGAAGAAGGAGTCCTTGGAGGTCAACCAGACACCCGCCGAAATGTGATCCTGAATCAAACCTCTAAGCGGAGCACCAGAAGTTGGGGTGAGGTACTGCGAGTCGGTGTTAGCCAAGTGGAGGGCCTCGGCCTTGGCGTTTTCGTTCTGCGGGAAATGCATGTTCATCTCATCACCGTCGAAATCAGCGTTGTAGGCACCGGTATTGGCGTAGTGGAGTCTCAAGGTCTTCTCACCTGGAAGGACCCTGACCTTGTGTCCCATCATGGAGGCCTTGTGCAAGGTTGGCTGACGGTTCATGAGCACCACGTCGTTGTTCTTGATGTGACGGTAGACCTTCTTGTTAACCACGGTGAACCCATTTGAAGGTGTTAACAACTGGTTGGCAAGGGCCTTTCTCAGGTCCAAGTCCATCCCGATAAGCGACACTAGAGTGCCGTCTTCGTTCTGCACCTGTATAGCACCCGGCCACTTGTCTGGGCCGTTAATCACCGCCTGCCTCAACTCGGAGGCGTTGTGGGCGGTGACCGGCTCTGGGTAGGTCAATTTGACGGCAAAGACCGGAGGCACACCAATCTCGTTGGTTTCCAACATCGGATCCGGAGAAATGACCGAACGGGCGGCGTAGTTAACACGCTTACCCATCATGTGCTTTCTGAACAACCCTTCTTTTTTCTCCAATGCCTGCTTGATACCCGGTGGTGGCACTTTCCCGGCTGGGGCGTTTTGGTTCTTGGTGGAATCGATGAAGGCGTTGACGTCGTTCTGGATGGTCACGAACGAGTTCATCAAACGGTTGAAGAGGATCTTGCGCTCTTCGGTGGTGATCTGGTCCTTCTGGAGGGTAGAGATCTGCTCGTTTAAGTCTCTGATCAACAATGCGGTGGTTAAAACCTTGGACAAAAGCTCGTTCTGCGAGTTCTCGTGGACCTCGTCACCCAACTTGGATGGCAATCTGAATCTGGTCGGTGGCACAACCAAGGCATGGATGAAGAAGATGTCTGCATCAACTTGGGTGATCTCGGATGGTCTAGAGTGGAAAAGGTAGTGCATCATGGCCTTTTCGGTTCTAAACACGGAGCGGAGAATGTTTCTGATCTCGGTGGACAAGACGTACTTGGAACCAGCCTTTGGTTTGACGCTAGGCACGCTGACAGCGTCGGCAGAGGCCTTTTTGATCATATCCTGGCGCAGCAAGCCCCTGACTCTGTTGTTGGTCTCCTGCTTGTCCTTCAAGGCGTTCTCGAAGATCTTTGTGAAACCATCCTTTCTAAAGGTTGGGGAGTACATTCCACAGTTATCACACTTTGGACGCGAGAGCAACTTCTTGTAGAATTCCGAAATCAACTGCTTGCGTTCCTCACCAACGGTGGCGGTGACGGTGCCGTGTTCGGTGGTTCTGCCCTCGCTCAAAGCCCTGGCGATGCAGGAGTCCACGTAGAATTCACGGCGCTCTCTCAAGTCTCTCTCGGCGTCTGGGGAGGTGATCTTGTAGGTGGCCTCCTCGCCCTCTTCGGCTTCGTCTGAGCCGTCGGACCCGGCCAAGTGCATGTTATCGACGTCAAGACACTCCAACAACAAACCGTATTGGATCAACTTCAACTTGCACTGGTAGCGGTGAACTTCCAAGGCCTTGAAGCGGAAGTGGTGACAGTAGAGACAGGATGAGCGGAGGAAGAGATACAACTGGTTGAAGAACAATGGATTGTAGACCGGAACCGGTAACTCAATGTGACCCTGGTGCCCCGGACAAAACTTGTCATCCAATCCACAGGTGGCACAGAGGTTTCTCAAGAACGACCCAAGGGACAAGTCGTATAAACCCCCGGTGATCGGGTGGCCCAAATTGTCAAAGACAGTCGGGTTGGTGATTTGCTTGGCCGAGAGCTTTCTGATCTCGGCGGCGGTCAAAAACCCAAAATCAACGGAAGTGATTTCAGAACCAACGGGTTTAGCGATATCCATGGTGGTGGTTTTGATGGGACTAGAAAGAAGGAAGGGGAGCAAATGGCGGTTCGTTAGTATTTCATGTAGTTGAAAAATTTCCTGCAATGTGTAGGAGAAAAAGGAGATGAAAAAAAATTTGCTGCGGGTAACAGTTTTTTTTTGGCGATGAGCCGGCCGCTGCCCAATGCGGAATAATTTCCGCTTTTGGCGTACCAGGCTTGAAGAGGGCGAGGCAACAATATATCAATAGAT
Source organism: Babjeviella inositovora NRRL Y-12698 (assembly GCF_001661335.1). NCBI lineage: Eukaryota > Fungi > Ascomycota > Pichiomycetes > Serinales > Babjeviella > Babjeviella inositovora. The sequence goes on along the minus strand of NW_017566850.1, from coordinate 292,714 downwards.
AATGTAAGAGAAAATTATAGTTTGGAATGTTATAAATATAAGAGATTTTTGCAATTAAGAGACGGCTTGGTCGGCAGTCGAACCATCGTGAATTTAATCTGCATCAAGCAGGTGGTAGGGAGGTCCTAATTCGTTATTGAATAATTCCAATGCGGGTGCATTTAAGTTTAAACCTAGCCGCCAAGCGAAGAGGAATGAAAGAAATGAGGATAAAACAATT